>NW_004955498.1:4857071-4859438 GCF_000276665.1 Chinchilla lanigera | reverse complement strand
GAAGGGTCCTCCAATGACCCTTCCTAACTACAAGTGGACGATGACGCTCCCCTGTGCATAAGAGCACAGAGACAAATGGAGTGTGGAAGAGGTCTTGTAGAGTCAGCATAATCGGTCACTTACTACATGCACAACAAAAAGAGCAATTACGACTTTTAAGATAAAATTACCATCCCCTTTGGGAAGAGTTTTGGAGAAAATATTCTCAAGCTATTTTAAGTGGAAGAGATGCTTCAGATACAGAATCAATCTCATTTCCATATTATTCTACAAATATTAGCAAGAGAGCTTTTTTTCTTCACCTGTTAGCACTTGTGTTTTCTTTCCTTCACAGAAACGCACAATCTTAGCAGGATGAGACATTTTCTTTTCTTTGGATTCACAGAAGTCTCCCACCTGTGAGTTGTTCCTACAGCCAATGACTGTTCTTTTCTAAGTAGCAGGACTATTGCCATTCAGTGTATTGAAATCACTACTTCCCTGTGGAGAGAGACACAGACCAGAGACTGGAGAAGGAAGGTGTTTTTCATTTTTATTCTAAGGTCAACAAAATATCAGGAATTCAGTTCCAGCAGATGTTCTCTTTTTTTCTACTGTGGTGAGCATGATCTTGCTTCACGCCCAGCTTCTCAGGGTGTTGAGGATTTTCACCATCTCCATAAGTTCATTTACTTGGACGTGTATTCTTTGGCCAGATTTTTGCTGTCAGTCAAGCGTGAGGAGCCCAGAAGAATGATTCAGGCATAAGTTTGGCCAGAAAGGAAGCTCCAGCAAAGCTGTGGAATGGAAAGATAGAGCAGAGGAGATCTTTCTCAAGAACGAGCGACTAGAAAAGATAGCCTGAAAGCATCCAAAAAGCAATGGGACTCCACCCTTTGCAGACTCAAAATTGGGAATTCAAAGACTTTGCTTTCAGAAGAGACCCTCAGAGCATGGTATTCCATAATTTCTGTGGCATAGAGAAGTTGTTCCTTGGAATTTGGTTCACAGCCACTGGACCCCTACATAGAAGAGAGAAGGAAACCTGGCTCTTGAGGAGGCGGAGGCAGACACTGCCATCATGCAGGTGGTGCTGTTTTTAGGTGCATGCAGAATGGAAGAGTTGTGTGGTCAGGAAAGTTTTCAGGCAGATTTCACAATGCCTGGGAAGCCAGGTTGTGTGCCCCTGAGAGGATAGTGTGTGTGAAGCTGTTTGTGAATTCAAAGGTGCAGTGGAGACCCAGAAGTTTGGAGAAGCCAAGAACGTAGATTTTCTGAAAAAAACCACAAGGATGGAGTACAGTTGGCCCCAGAGAGAAGCCATGGCAGCTATAGTCACTGGCTGTGCCATAGGGGCAGAGTCACCCAAGCCTTTGGCGTTCTTAACTTGCCACAGATTTCCAGGGATGCTGGTGTGGATATGTGGGATTGAACGTTTGCCCTGAGGATTTCTAAGTCGCTTTGATCTCATTCCTTAGTATCCCTCTGTTTGTACCTTTTGGAATGGGAATGTCTTTTTTGTACCATTGAATGTTGGAAGTGTTTAACACTTTTCATTTCTACAGCTGCTTGCAGGTAAGAATTTGTCATCAATCTCAGAGGAGATTTGGGACTTGGACTTCTCCACAATGGGACTTTGGCAACTCTTGAGGTGGGCTAAGTGCTTTAATGGATAAAAGGATACACATAAGTCTTTGTGGGGCAGGGGCAGGATGTTACAGCTTGTGCTTAGATGATACCCAAAGTCTCATGCAGTCAAAGCTGGCTCAAGGGCCCTAGGATTAAGGGTGTGAGTGCCCCCTCTAAACAGTCTGGATAAGACAAAGAGGCCAGAAAGATGCTGTTAAGATCCCTGGGTGCTTTGCTACATTCTTTCCACCGTGAACTGTTTCTCTGCTGCGCTGACTGTCTGCTGTGCCAGTGCACCTTGGATCCCGACAGCTGTGCACTCAAATCTCTGCAAACTACGAGCTGAATAAACCTCTCCCCCTTTAACCTTCGGTGCTGTTATTTTGTCTCAGCAATGAGAAAAGTAACTGAGACACGGAGACACTCACATACTTTTTCTACAAAATTTGTGTGTGTGTTTCCCAAAGAAGTTAAGTAATTAGAAGACTAAATAGAAAGTGAGGCAAAATTGCTGCTCAGTAAAAGTTACCCCAGTATGTTCTCTTCAAAAATATGTAGTAGTTCATTACACGTGGGGAGTATGCCTCTGTTGGGACCAACTAAACTACAGTTCATGGTAGAATATTTGAGTGAAGAAACCTCTTCCCATCCTTTCTGCTTCTCTTCCAACAGAACAACTATTTTCTACCATATCCTCTTCACCAAAAGTCTGGCCTTAGGGTTCATGAGGCCTCTCTGACAAGGAGCTGTGATTCACTG
>NW_004955498.1:4854694-4856266 GCF_000276665.1 Chinchilla lanigera | reverse complement strand
CCATGGGCTAGGTCTGATCCTGCTCAGCCTAGTGTACTCATATCTCCACCAAGACACAGGGCCTTCCACGAGCGCACATGCAATGGAGGTTTGGCAGTCAATGTGCCCCTGAGCACATGGGGCTCTTTATTGACAGGAAATTTCCCCAGTATAATTGAAGAAACCAAGCACACTCAGGTATACATACTTTAATATTATAGATCAACATGGGAAAAGACATAGGAAGCCTCGTATTGATTTGTATGCTTATGTCTCTTTTTGGACTCCATCTAACCTGTTGTGAAAAATCTTTCATATTTCCAAAGAAATTCCTAATCCAACCTTATGTTATCATAAATCAAATGAAAAGCTTTCCTGTTTTTTCATAAAACAGGAAGAACTCCTACAATTGGAGTAATAAAACAAAATCTACATGTGATCAATATCACACAAAATCACCTTCTCTTAGAAAGCATAATCAAATGTCAGTATCAGAGAACTAAAAATATAGGTGATATCAATACTATACTTCAAATAAAGATTTGCAAGTTATTCCAACCTCACAAAAAAGAAACAAAATTTAAAAAGGTCATAAAGAACACACAGGTCCATTTCCTCAGAGCCCAAATAGAAGAGACATGAAGATTGCATGCACAGTATGTTGCCCCCACCCTTGTCCCTTCACTGCTTACAAAGCTGACCGCTCTCCACAAAGACTGAGAATGGGCTTCATTTCCCTTGGAGTAGGGATTAAGGCACTGGCTTGGTTGTGGAATACTCCTTGTCCCTGTCATGCTTCTTGTCCCTCAGTGACCCCAATTATACCTTGTTCCTTCTTCAAAGCATCCATGTATAGGTATGGGTAAGACCTCGGAGATGCCTTTTCAAGCTGGGCCACATGCTCCAGGACTTTCATCTGGGTGGTTTCAGCATGAGCCTTTGGTCCCCACAGGAACTCATAGCGAGCAGGATCACTGTGAGGAATCTGCCGATACTCCAAGTACTGTGCCTGGACCAAATCCTCAGTGATGAATTTCCAGGGATCCCCAGGAACAGTGTGCTCCCTCTTAGCTAATGTCTTCCTTCTTCTCAGTAGCTCCCTTAGGTCCTCCTCACTGACGCGGTTGCCCTTTATGAAGATGACACTCAGGATGAATATCAGGAGGTCGATTTTGGGAATGATCTGACCATCATCATCCACTATGCCATGATAAGTGAGTCCCAAGATGGGAACAAGGACATATGTATGGCCAGGGGGATCCACTTCCTTCAATTCAATACCAATGCCTGGACAAATGCAGTCACAGAGTTCCCTGAAAATCAGAGGAAAATGCTCCCGATAATCCTGTTCCACAGTGTGCAGCATTTCTTCCCTGGTGACCTGCTCTTTCTTTTGATACTTGTGGAGCAGATATCGCACCAAATTGTCCAACCTGTCATCTAGGAACACACTGCGCAGGATCTGAGTGATGCTCATGTCTCGTGAGGTGCATGAACCCTCTGGATCTTGCCTGATAGAGCACTCACTGGATTGGCTCCTCTGACTGGAAGCCATGGCAGTGGGGGTAGTGACGGTGCCCTGAGCATTCTGAG
>NW_004955498.1:4847346-4853477 GCF_000276665.1 Chinchilla lanigera | reverse complement strand
AGCACTGCTAAGAGAGGAATCTCAGCTGAAAAAGGCTCATGGGACTCCTGGGATGATGAAAGCACAGGTCTGATGTCAGAGAAACACCCGCCTGTCTTGGTTACTTTTCTCTCCTTGCTGAGACAAAATACCCAACACCCAAAATTATGGAAGGAAGGGTTTATTTAACTTACAGTGTGTGGAGGTTTCAGTCTATAATCAGCTGGCTCCAAGGCAGGGTGGTTTGGCACAACGGCAACACTTTAAGGTGGCACAAGACAGCAAAAGCATCAAGAATACAAAGGGGGGAACAAGCCTCTTTCCCTCCCTTATACTGCGAGTAGGCTACCCCCCACCCACACAGTCTCCACGCCCTCCGCCTGCACAGGCTCAGGATGATACAAAAGTAGGACCGCGCTCCCACTCAGTCACTCAGTTACCCTTCTAAACTTCTCACATTGACACAACAAACAACATCCCGGAGCGGTTAGGGCATGTCCTTTTCACCCCAGGATGAGAACTGCTGAGTCACCTAGCCAAGCCACTAGACTCCTCAAGGTGACACAGTGTAGCAAACATAACACCACCCATCCGTATTCAGATCAGGAGATTCTAAAATTCAGATCCTAAATTCTCCCTTAGGCTGTTCATGTTGAATTTGGGCAGATATGGAAACTGTGTGTTTCCTTATCAGATGGGGTTCCCTGTGCCAACCTGCAGATACCATCTCACATCCAGTCTCTCAATTCCCTGAGGTCTTCAGGATTCCCAAAAGAAGTGAGAAGCCACTCGTCTGGTCACCTTGATATTGGGATATTAGTGCTGACGATAACATCTATGCCCATCTCTTCGGTGACTCAGGACTACTCCTATGGTTTAATTTAGATTTCCCTGGAAACTTCCATGGGATGATAGGCAGGTCCACTGGAAGGTGATTGGATGATGGGGGCTCAAATCTGGCTTGCACTGAGGAGGTGGAGCCTTTCCCAAAGAGGAGGGTCCCTATGGGTGTGACAGGGAAGGTTATCGCTTCTTCCTGGTTCTTCCCTGCACTCTCTGCATCCAGGAGGACTTGTGGTAGGCACATTTCCTCCCACCAGGCCGTGCCACTCTGCTGCACTGCCTTGGAGCTGGCTGGCTATGAACAGAACCCTCTATAAATTGTGAGCCAAAATCAACTTTTCTTCCTTTAAGCTGCGTGTGTCTGATACTGTGTTTCAGCAGTAAACTCTTAAGCAAGGTAACCCCTACATGCTTCCATAGATTCTCCATCTTCTTTCTGTCAGTGCCTGCCCTCCCTCAGTTGCACACCTCCCAACATGAGATGATCTCTCCCCTGGAAAACTAGACCTCATCTCCCTGATGCCTCCCTTCCAGCCCAGGATAGAAGTCAGCATGCTAATTAGAGCCTCTCAGTGCTGCCCTAGGGGACAGGCAGAATTGATTGTTTCTGGGTTGCAGGCACCCTCAATTCTCAGGATGGGTCCATACCATGGATCTGTCAGATTCTGGGGTCTTCCATTTACTAAGCATATGTAGCTGCCTCTACTGACTTGTGGTCATCTGCTGGACCAATGTGCTCACCTCCCTGAGTTTTCCCGTCTGCAAGCACTTAGGAGAATTGCTAGCAGTTTACATAGAGCCACACTCACAAGGATCTCCAGACTAGTAACAGGGGACCCCGAGCTCTCTGAGGTCTCTTGGTTTATGACTGGCAAGTTACCTTCAGATCGTCAGTGCTAAAAAAATAGCAGAATGGTGACTGATAGAAATTCAGCTCAAAATTCTGAATCCATACACTAGAATATAATACCTGGGGGAGAGAAAAAAGTGAAAAAAACTTTGTGGATCCTGTGAATTCTGGAGGAACAGACAGAAAGTTGAAAACTAGACACACTGCTTCCAACATTTAGATATTACAAACTGTGCTGCTATAAACAGCCCATATGCCCATCAACACATCAATAGATAAAGGAAAATATGGTGTTTACATATAATGGAGTACTACTCTCGCATAATGAGTGATAAACTTGAGACTTCTTTTAGGTAAATCGATGCTCCTCAAGAACATAATCTTAAATGAAGCAAATCAGACACACAGGTTCAATCATGACATTATTTCTGTTGTGTGTGAAACCCAAAGTCTAAATAAGGAGCAACATTAAGGATAACTATATGGAAGTAGAAAGAACCTGTTCAATTAGGGAGGGGAGCAAGGGGTAGTGGAAGGAGGGAGAGATGGAAATGAAAAGGGATTTAAAGGAAAAATTAGAAAAGTGGAAATAGAATGTTGTAAATGGGGAGGGGTAGGGGACAAAAAGTAGTAAATGTAATATGTACATGAACAAATCCTCATGAAGAACATGATCATTATGTACTTCTAATATAAACTGAAAAAGCAAGAAAGATATTAAAAACACAATCTACATCACAGAGAAAGGAAGGGTCAGTCTAGAATTCCTCCTTGACTGCTGGTTCTTGGGAGATGGATTGAATGTGTAGAAGCAAAGTGAAACCTGAAGAGTTTGGGAGGTCTCAGGAAGAAAAAGCAGTGGTTCAATGGGCTGGCAGTTGCTCCAGTCTCCAAAGACCGTTGTGGAGTTCTGCTGCTGCAGAGTCCTTACAAGGAATCAACAGGGGACTGAGCCCTGTGTGGGTGCCAGCCATATCCTTGGAGAGTGCATTGGCTTGAGTTCCTTTCCAGAAAAGTGCTGAGTGAACCTGAAACTCAGAAGAGCCATAGGTGAGCCTCACCTTAGGGTTTACACTGTTACAATTCCACAGTGACTGGGTGAGAAATATTCTTGGGAAACAGCTGTGGAGGGGATCACAGTAGAAAAAGATGCCACGAAGATTTTGAGCACAGCAGGAAAGTGCATAAGTCCTGCTCTGTAGCCAGAGCCTAGCATGAAGTGGTCTGGATTTCAAGGTCTAGCATTGATTACTCCAGGTGTTACAGAGACAAAGAGGAGAACAAATACATTGAAGACTTGGTTCTTTCAAAGTATAAACAAATTTTACAAACCCAAAAATAGAACCCAATTGAAGTAATTAAAATTATAAAAGTTGAAATCAAGGGAACTATGCACAAATTGAGATGATCATTTTAACTATTGTAAAAACTTAGTAAAATTGAGAATTGGGAAGAAATGTATAAATTCCTAGGTATATATGAACTCCAAAAGCTGAAAAATATTAAAATTCTGAATAATCAAATATCAGTCAATGAATTTATCAAATTTTCATAGGAAAAACTTCACAAAAAGCCCAAGTCATGACAGATTCCCTGTCAAGCTTTACAAGAACATTAGAGAAGATCTAATGCCAGTACAGGTCAAACTCCTTCATGAAACTGAATGGGAAGTAGGAGCCCCAAAGTGATTCCTGGAATCAAGTATTACCCTGATCCCAAAACCACAGAAGAATCCCAACAATAAAGGGAACAACAGGTCAATCACTTTTGGGGAAAAAGAGGCACAGTCCTTATTAAGATAATGGGAAACAGAATGCAGTAAATCTACTGGATGAAGGGGGATTGACTCCACGGATGCAGGGACAAATAAGTAAAACTGGTAGAAACAGTTTTAGGGGAGGTCTATATAAGCAGAATTACAGGTACACAAGTAATCATATCAAGAATCAAAAAATGTGATCATAACAAATTAAATAAGCTTCTGCACAGCAAAATGAACACCAAGCATAGTGAAGAGGTAGTTTACAGAATGACAAAAATTTGTCAGCTAATCCTCAGACAGTCAACAATGTTTCTAGAATATATAAAACACAAAACATTTAGTGACCCAAAATTAAAAGTCCCAATCAAGAATAGGGTTTCTGAAAAGAAATTACACTTCTCAGATGAAAAAGTACATATAGCCAATGAGTACACCAAAAATTGTTCAACACTGCTGGCCATTCAATACATTCAGATTAAATCAACACTGAGATTTCATCTCGCTCCAGAAAGAATGGCTATCCTCAAGAAATCAAATTAGAGCTAATGCTGGTGAGCTTTTGTGGAAAAAGGAACCCTTCTTCATCGTTGGTGGGAGTGGAAACTGGTCCAATCAGTGTGGCATTCAGCATGGCAAGTATTTCAAAAATGAACCCTAGAAATTATATTCAACTGAAATATTTCCCGTCTTGGTTTCTTCATGAGATAATTAAAGAGATCTGAATACAGTGATACACATACCCATGTTTAGAGCAATAACATCTACTATAGCTAAATCTTAGAAGGAACCCATATGTCCATCAATAAATGTATAGATAAAAATGTGATAATTATGTATAATGGAGTATCATTTTCCTACAAAAGGGAAAACTTGACTTATTTCTATGTAGGCACCTCAAAACCAAAATGTTAAGTAAAATAAAACAGACACACAACTTAAATATTGCATGCATTCTCTTATATGAGTCACTCAAAATATGATATTAAAGTTCAAAAGATAATACAGACAAAAGGAAATACTGAGCTATATCTTTATCTTATGGGAGGGAATGGGGGTGGAAAATGGGAGTTATGTCAAATAAAAAAGGCGAAATTGAGATGTTTGCACATAAAGAATTTGATCCTTATGTACTCCAAATGTGTATGATGTGCACACATGCACACACACACACACACATTTATATTTTCAAGACAAGCAGGGAAGGGGAGAAAGAACAAGAGAAAGGGGTAAAAAGAGAATGAACACGTGTACTTTTATCAACTCCCCCTCCAGAATGCAATCATTATGTATTGTAATCATGCACCAATAAAGAACAATCTTCAGGCCTCACTCAAGTTCCTCACATTGAATCTTGGCAGATCCTGGCCTGCTCCCTTTCTTGACAGGATTTGTCTCCTCTCGTGACCTGGTGAAGATCCTCACAACACGACCCACCTCCTGGAGACCAGTGAGACTAAAATGCACCACATCCGAACACCTCCATTTGGATTTCCCCAGACTGACAGAGGAGTAGAATCTCGAGGTCCACCCTTGTCTGGTGTGGGCCCAGATGTTCCCATTTTCCCACTCTTGACCTATGGGTGCATCTGGCATATCAAGGCCATCATCTGACTAGGACAGCAGAGGTGGAAGTACCGGGTTGTCTTGATTACTTTTCTCTCATCGCTGAGACAAAATACCCAATGCCCAAAATTAAGGAAGGAAAGGTTTATTTAGCTTACAGTTTGTGGATGTTTCAGTCCATACTTGGCTGGCTCCGAGGTAGAAGGTAGCAAAGCAACAAGAGTAGAGGGGGGAATGGCAGCCGAACAGCAAAGCAGCCAGAGCAAATGAGAGGAATGGCGGCAAGCAGCCTCTTTCCCTCCCTTACATTGTAAACAGGCTACCCCCACCTCAGGGGCATGTAACTCTCACACAATCTCCACGCCCTCCTCTTCCATGGGCTCAGCATGTATACAAAGTAAACACCTTGACTTCCTGCTGAGTCACTTAGCCAAACCTCTAGACTCCCCAAGTTGACACAATGTATCAACCACAACACGCCACCTCTTGTCAACTTGGCAACCAAACACATTTCTTCAAACCAGTTTCTAGGTACAAAGACATTACATTAGAACTGTAACATTTCACCCCCTAACGAATCATGCACATCCCTTTATGCAAAAGGCATTTAGTTCATCTGCAAGAGTTGCCAAAGTCCAAACAGTTTCAGCATTGCTGAAGAATCCAAGTCCCAAGCCTCCTCCGAGATGTAAGGCAAACTCTTAGCTGTGACCCCCTGTACAAATAAAAAGTTAAACACTTCCAGCATTCAAAAGCACAAAATAAGCAGTACCATTCCAAAAGGTACAAACAGGGGAATACAGAACATTGGTAGCAAAGCAAGTCCAAAGTCCAGCAGGGCTAATGTTATGTCCTGTAGTTTCACATCCAGCATCTGAAGCAATCTGTGGTACATTGTGAGCTCCAAAGGGCTTGCATGAGTCCACCCCTATGGCACTTCTGCTGGTTACAGCTTCCATGGCTTCTCTCTTAGGCCCGCTTTGCTTCAACCTTGCAGCTTTCCTTTGATGATCCATGGTCCTGGCTTTTCTAAACTGAGGTCTCCAGTGCACCTTTTGTTTCACACTCACAGCTTCACACACTGCTCCCTCAGGGGCACACTGCCTGGCCTCCCAGGCTTTCTGAAATCTGGGT
>NW_004955498.1:4834482-4846799 GCF_000276665.1 Chinchilla lanigera | reverse complement strand
TCACAGTCTTAGGCAAAGTCTCTGGACATGAGCAAAATGCAGACACACTTTCTGCCAAGCCATAACACACATCGTCTGGAGTCCAACAACCAATGCAGTCCTTCTTCCCAGTAGAAACCTCCAGAACCTAGTCTTTACCGGCAGGATCTCTATCAGCCTTCTGGGCTTCTGAGCTCTGACCATAATCTCCCAGACAGAACAGCCGAAGCTGTTCTAGCGCTTTTCTTTCAAGCGACCTCTCTGAACCTTTCCGAACACTTCCCACAAGCCATTTCCAAAGGCTCTTGAACCACATGGTCAAGTATGGTCACAGGAACAACCCCACTGCTCTGGTACCAAATTCTGTCTTGCTTACTTTTCTCTCCTTCCTGAGATGAAACACCAATGCTCAAAATTAAGGAAGGAGAGGTTTATTTAGCTTATAGTTTGTGGAGGTTTCAGTCCATACTTGGCTGGCTCTGAGGCAGAAGATACAAAAGCAACAAGAGCAAAGAGGGGAATGGCAGTCAAACAGCAATGCAGCCAGAGCAAACAGGAGGAATCACTGCCAGCAGCCTCTTTCCCTCCCTTACATTGTAAACAGGCTACCCCCACCTAAGGGCCATGTAGCTCTCACATAATCTCCATGCCCTCCTCTTCCACAGGCTCAGGAAGTATACAAAGTAAGCACCCTGGCTTCCTGCTGAGTCACTTAGCCAAACCTCTAGACTCCTCAAGTTGACACAATGTATCAACCATAACAAGGGTACAGTGACTCTTCTCCAAAGTCCTTTCTGAGGTTTCCTGTTGCTCTAAGACAATGATGTGGGTCGGTGGACCCTGATTCCAGCAATAGGCATGGTGTCTGACAGCAGGGATCAACGGGCAGTTTCCCTGTCCCCCAGTCTCTCTCTCTCACAAGGGATCTTCACCTAGGTTTCTGGTCAAGGCTGGACTCCTGTCCTCTATGGACCTTATTCTGTTCCCCTCAGACTGAGAACCTGAAGCTCAAGCTCCCCTGAGTGGCAATGTAGTCTCACTCCAAACTCCTTCCTGGCAGTGCAGGAGTGATAGAAAGGCATGTCTGGATTGTTTGGTGACAGTCTGTGAGCAATGGAGCTTTCACACTCCTCCTCCAGCCCTTAAACTTGACCCCTAATGGAGTCGGGGCCTTCTCCTCTCCTGTCACCTAAAACGCACAGCTCAGTGCAAGGCCACCTCCCTGACTCCCAGAGGCAACAGTCGGTAGATATGACACCATCACTGTGCCTGCGGTGTGACAGGAGGGGGAGAACTGGTTCCTGCCAGTCACCTTTGTCCTTCCTAGAGATCTTCACCTTGGTTCTTCGCACAGCCTAGACCCTCATCGTCCATGGACCTGAGCATGCTCATGTCACAACAAGACTGTCTCCCAGGGTTCCCTGCGGCACAAGGGAGGAGACCCTTGGTTGAATGTAGAAGAACTATGGTTCATTTGCATGATTCACTGCTCTACGTTCTTATTTCTCTTGCATTCTTTATGTTTCTTGACGTTAGAGTTATTTTTTGAATGCCAGTCCTAATCCACAAGGGTGGGTGCAGGTGTTTATTAGCACACTCTCTGAAGCCGTACTTCCTCCAATTTCCTGCTGTCTTCAAGCTTCTTCCGTGCCACTGACATCTCTGGTATGAGGTGTTGCCTCAGACTGGGCAGTACTGTAGAGGCAGAGGATTTAAAACATTCTCCCAACTCACAGTATTATGAGCCATCTATGCAGGCCTCAGCACAGGGGCCTGTTTGGCTGCTCTTCCCCATCCGAAAGCAAGTTCAGTCAGCAGTCTTCAGTCTCCTCCAGGTATTCCTCAGGTTCTGATGTTTACATATAGCTGCTCCTGTGTGTTTTCCAGACTTTATTACCTCTCTCTTCTATTGTTTCCAAGATGCGTTCAAGAAGCACAAAGCAGTAGCCTAACTTGTTTGTCATTTTGGACTCTAAGGGTAAGGCACTTACCACATGAATACCACCTACTGGTCTGTTTATATCAGAGTCCTCTTGCCTGAATATTTCTAATATATATATATATATATATATATTTCTTTTTAGGTATTTCAATGTATATATATATATATATATATATATATATATTTCTTTTTAGGTATTTCAATGATTTATCTGCTCTAAACAAATCTTTTGAGTTTGTGGAAGTTGTAGTTGGCAGGAATAGGGGTCATACTTGAAATGAAATAAGCCAAGCACATAAAGGCAGGTACAGAATGTTCTCTCACATGGAGAAGCTTCAAAAACGTCGATCTGAATGTGCAGCAGTGATTACCAGAGGTTGGAAATTGCGTGGAGAGAGTGGGTTAAACAAGGCTGTGTTTGATGAGTGTGCACTGTATGTGTGTGATGAAATATCACACTGAACTCCCCCAGTAATGTGCATAATTTACACACAGGATTCAAAGTAAGGTAACATAGTTTAAGAAAAATAAAGAGATGCTGTGAGAGTTTCGAACCTGCTAGTCGGCCCACAGAAATCCAACATGGAAGTGACACAGTCACAGGATCTAATTCTTCAAAATGTCCCTGCTGCTGTTTCTCTTGCTCTTTGGAGAAATAAACAGTTATGCCTCACAATGAATGTGTCCCCTAAATCTCCCATTTAGGGCGAGGCCTGGTGAACGGGTTGGTTCACTTGGAGCAACACTGGACAGTTATTGTCTCCGATTCTCTTTGCTTCTTGGTCGAGAACTTTAGGCCACAGTGAGGCTCTCCTCCTCTCCCTTGTGGGTGTCAGGTGCTTTGCCACAGTGAGAAGAAATAAGGAAGAAATATCTATGTTTACATTAATGAATACAAACGAAGTAGTGATGGAGGTTTAGTCTTTGTGTATGGATATCCAATGGTTTTAATACTGGTTGTCTTGTTTTTGTTTTTTTGTCTTTTTGAATCAAGGTCTCATTATGCTGTTCAGAGTGGTCTTGGACTTGCTTTGTGTCCCACGCTGGTCTTAAACTCGAAAGATCCTCCTGCCCCATCCTCCGGAGTGCTGGGATTACAGGCCTGCACCACCACGGTGGGCTAGAACTAGTTGTTTTAGAGAGCGGTCGTTCTCTCATGAAATCTTCAGTTGCTTCTTTCCCATAATTATTTGTTTCTCTATATAGGTATATCTAGATCTGTTCCTGGACTTCATTCTGTTACACCAACGTGTTTATAGAGTTATTTCACTGTCTTTTTTTTTTTTTTTTACTTTTAGATTGTTATTCCTGAAACGAGGTATGGCAACTCAATCAAATCTGTTCTATGTTAAAATTTTTCTACAGATGGTTTTGTTCCTTTGAATTTTCTTTTGTCTTTTTGAGACAGGTTCTCCCTGTGCAGTTCAGGCTGGCTTTGAGCTCACTTTGTAGCCTAGGTTGGTCTTGAATTGGCAGTGATCCTCCTGCCTCAGCCTCCCGAGTTCTGGGATTACAGGCATGCGCCACAGTGTCTGGCAGTTTTTTAGTTTGGTCTGGTCCTTTGAATTTTTAATGAATGTTTCACTTAAAGTTTCTATTTAGAGACCATTGAAAATATCAAGGTATTTGGCAAGAATTGATTATTTTAACAGTGTTAAATAACCTGAGTATTGATCAAGGCTTGTATCTATTTATCTCTTGTCTAATGTATTATATTTCCCAATATAATATTCCTCAACTTCTGTCATTTTTAAATCTTTTAATGCACACTTTCTAATCTTATTTAAATCTTACTGTTCAATTTACATTTGCAACTGCAAGTGTAATTATCCCCAGTCCAGTGACAATCAAAGTGCTATTAGTAATAGAACATTTTGTGAATTGACAGAATTTTATGCACACATTTTCTTATTTTTGTAGATAGTATTACTTCTCCCTGTCCAGTATAGACACATTTGTAAAAGTCTTTCTCCTTTGAACAGATGTTGATCCATCCCACCTCAACCCATCCTACTCTGTGAATGCATCACTCTTCATTGCTTATTAGCACAGCCACTGTGGAAGTTCACTGAAATATTTCCCTACATGCAAACATCCCACGTACTTGTGGTACATGACTGCCTGCCTCCTCTCTCCCACACTGTTAAAGCTCAAGTCTGGATAACACACCTGCTGAGACCATCAGGCCCCTGAGCTTGTCCACAAATCTAGGATATCCATGAGAACATGCTTATTCACTGTAATTTTATGAGAGTGAAGCCAGTGTTTTCAAACATTAGCACACAATCCTTGTGGATGCTAAGGGAACACTGGGAAGAGGAGGTGAGACAGACATGTTCCTTAGTAGTAGCCAATGAGAATGGACTTCAAGAGGCACAGATGAATCTGTAGGAGGAGAAGGCTGATCCACATCTCCACATATACTTCGTTGTGGCCAGGTGAGCATGGATGGATTACAGGGACCAGCACACAAACTAGGTAATGGTGGAAGGAAGCACAGAATGTGCCAGTGAATGAGCTGTCAGCCTGAAAAGTGTGGGGGAAACACCCTCTCCCTCATCTCACCCACGCAGTAGACTAGGGAAGAACAGAAGGGATAGCAGTCAGTGTGCAAGGCTCTTTTGGGGTCCTTGAAAATTCCTCCTTTCTTCACCCGGATCATCTGGGACAGCTCATCAGACCTTCCCTCCCCATGAACTTGTCCATGTGGTGCTCTATGATGTCTAACCCATGTACCCCAGGGATGGATGGCCTGGGGTGTGGCGTAGTGACACAAGAAAGCACAAGCTGTGCCCCTTACGGTTCTGTGGAAGGGTCTGGAAAGAGAGACACGATGCCTGGTGTAACCACTGGGAGGTGCAAACATTACAAAAGTGGACAAAAACTGGCACCTATTCGGGACATTGAGGAAGTACAAGCCCCTTCTCTATCCAGGCTCAAAAAAGATGAGTAGACCCCCTAAGCTCCTTGAATCCTCGCACCAGGATCCTTCCTAGCTCTCAGAAAACAATTTCTGTAACTGTTTGGTGAGGCTTCATGTTTGGTCCCTTTATTCTTAGGAGCCTAGAATGTATGACCTCACTAAACAACTGTAACAGGATTCTACCGAGTGCTACCAGAGCATTACAGTAATTGATTCTGCAACTAATCCGAGGCAACAGTGGTTTTATCATCTGGTTTTCAAGACTCCACCTTATAAAGAAATACCAGTAAAGAACAAAGAAAAGTAAGAGTAAAACTTGTCTCCTTGACCACAGTGGGTAAAGACTGCACAAGTGCTGAGTACTGAAGACTAATTTCGTCCTTAACACTGTCTCTCAGTCAGCAGTGAAAAGGAATTGTGTTTTTGCAGGGTGCAGGAGGGAAGCAGCACCATGAGGTGTAGATTGCCAGAATTGTGATGGGTGAGTTGCGTGGTTCTGCAGTGTTACATCCCCAATGAAAGCAGAGAAATTAGTCACATGTAGGCGAACTTCCTCATAGTGGTGATCCTTGCATCATCCTTTATGTTGCCATCAACCCAATGCCTCAAGATACCTAAAAGTATTACTCTACTAGGGGCTGGAGATTTAGCTCAACAGCAGAGAGCCTGCCTGGCAAGCACAAGGTCGTGAGTTCGATTCCCGGTACTGGAAAAAAATATATATTACCCTACTAAAAGTGGAGAATGCCACCAAAGACAGAAATAGTGGTATGTGCACTGATTAGGTAACTTTCTCTGTAAAATGGCTCAGGATGGAACAGTACCTACCAAGCACAGGTCAGTGGGATGGGTTTGCCCCAGCGCTTTGGGTGGGGGATTTTCCAATACATAATGTTTAAGAAAATCTCACATTCATAAGGCCAGTTTCTGCCTCATGATAATAGAACCATAAAACATAGTAAGAATAAAAGAAGCAGAATGCCAATGGAGGCAAATACTAATGATATTATCAGAAATCAGTGAATGAATACTAAAAGGTATTAGGGAACATCAGTGAAAGAAATCTCTTTCTGTTTCAACATTCATAACACGTATACGTCCCACACCATACTAACCAGGTGAAGAGAGAAGACTCAGATTTCTGTATCTGCACTGAAGAGTGAGTTATCACTTCCAAAGCAGTACCCATTAAACAACACATTAAAACTTTATGCCCTTGAAGTTGACAGCTTTGATAAAATGGACAAATCCATGGAAGATAAAAACTGAAAATATCACTCAGGGAGAATGTAATTGTTTCTATACCTTTTTTTATTAAATGAAATTCAAAATTAAAAATTCTTCCACTACCTAAACGTGCATCCAGTACGATGGTCTCATTGGTGAATATTTTAAATATTTTAGGGAGAAATTATACATATTTTGTCCCATAAACTGTTTAGAAAATTGAAGAGCAGAAATTAATTCTAAATTCATTTATTGAAGTGAGCAGTAATTTGATTACCCAGACTGGAAAAAGACAAAATAGTAAGTTACAAGCCACTATGACCTGTGAATAGAAGTGGTAAGTTTGTCACACAAATACTATCAAATTCAAACCAAGAATATTAAAAGGGATAATTCAATGAGACAAAGTAGATTTATCCTAAATTGCAAAGCTGGTTCACCCTAAAAATCAGTCGGTATGTCACAGCAAATAAGAAAACCACACAAACATATTAACTGGGGTAGGAAAAGTTTGAATAAAATCAAATATCATTTACGATTTTTAAAAGTCTCAGCACACCAGGGATAAAAGTTGACTCTCACTACCTAATAAAAAGCATCCCTGGCTGGGCTTGGTGGTGCATGCCTGTAACCCCAGCACTTGAGAGGCTGAGGCAGGAGGGTCGTTGCGAGTTCGAGACCAGCCTGGGCTATAACGTGAGCTCAAGGCCAGCCTGATGTGCATACCAAGACCCTGTCTCAAAAAGACAAAAAGTAAATAAAACAAAAACATCCAGGTAAATCCTAAAACTAGTACCATACTTAAAAGGGAAAAATGGAATTTTTCTTCTAGATTGAGAAAAAGCAACGATATTTGTTTTCACTAGTCCTGTTCAACACATATGGGAAAGGAAGAAAAAAAACCATTTTTATTAGCAGAGAATCAGTATCTAAAGAAAAAAAAATCTAGTGAAGTCTAAAGTACAGTAGATGTTTAATGCAGTCAGCCAAAAAGTCACCATCGTAGTGTGTAAGTTCAATACTAAACCCAGAAATTACTTATATTTCTATACTTTATGCAATTAATATTGGACATGGACTTGCAGCACCATTGTTGCAGTGTAATCTTGTTAAAAATCTCAAAATGTTTAATGTATACAATTAGGTGAGTTTATAAATATCTACACACCCAAACACGCATCATGATAATCAAGGTAATCAACACATGTATCACCTAAAAATATTTCTGTATATTTGATTGTGCATCGGTTTTAATTTAGCAGAAAGGCACAGCGCGAGATCAATCCTGCTGACAAATGTTGAAGTGCACAGCATCATACAGTTAACTGTCTGCATATGCTGCACAGCAGATCGCTAGATCTCACTCTCCTGCGTCGTTGAAATGTTATAGTAAGTCAGCAACAGCGCCCCGTTTCCTTCTCCTCCCAGATCCTGACAACCTCCACTCTATTCTCTGCTTCTATGGGTTGGACTGTTTATGATACTGCATGTAAGTGATTCATCCCTGTGTTTTCTTTTTTAACTGATTTTTTACCTCATCATAATATAAAAAGCAAACGTATTTAGAATACCCCCTAAATAATTAGGTATAAATCTAACAAATTACTTGCAGCTTTGCTGTGCTGCAACTACAAAATGATGCTGATGAAAATAAAAGAAGACTTAATTTGTGCAAAGACACTGTATGGTCATGAATCACAATATTCAATATCATTAGATATCAGTTATCTATGTATTCATCTATGGCTATATTCACATCAAAATCACAGCAGGTTTTATTTATGGATATATTCATTTTCCCCCAGTGGGGATTAAACCTAGGAAGTTCCCACTCAGCTACCTCCACAGACTATTTTTCTTTATTTTTCCTTTGGGGACAAGGTCTGTTTAACTCACTAAATTGCAAAGCCTGGGCTGAAATTTGCAATCCTCCTTGCTAAACCTCCCAGATTGCTAGGATTACATGCTTGTGCCAGCGCACCTAGTGCCCTATTAATTTTCTCTCCTTGCTGAGACCAAATACCCAACACCCAAAATTAAGGAAGGAATGGTTTATTTAGCTCACAGTTTGTGGAGGTTTCAGTCCAAAATCAGCTGGCTCCGAGGCAGGGTGGCTTGTCACAAGGGCAACACTTCAAGGCGCAAGAAGACAGCAAAAGCAAGAAGACCAAAAAGGGGGAGAAAGCAAGCCTCTTTTTACCTCTATATTGTAAGCGGGCTGTCTGTCCAAGCCCACACCATGTCTGGGCCCGTCTGCTGCGCAGAGTCAGGATGAATACAAAGTAAAGACCCTGGCTCCCTGCTGAGACACATAGTTAACCTTCTAAACTGCTGAAGTTGACCAAATGAACATCCTAGAGTGGTAATGGCATGTCCTTTTCACTCAGGATGTAGAACTGCTGATTCACTGAGCTAAACTTCTTGACTCCTCAAGTTGACACAATGTATGAAGCCTAATAATGCACCCCTTCTCAACTTGGCAACTGGAGACATTTCTTTATGCCGGTTTCCAGAAAAAAAGGCGTGCTTATAATTACACCTAATATGTTATAAGTATCCTGCATGCAAACATAAATGTACTAATTCTCTCACCAGAAGAGAAGTTAAGTTTTTCTCGGGTGGTATTTATCATTTCACAGCTTAAACATTATAATACAGCTTAATAATCCTTAAGAGCCAGTATTAAGTCTACCAACATTATATTACATTAGAAACATAATATTTTCCCTTGGTCCCCAAAGACTCATGCACATCCCTTTTTGCAAAAGGCATTTAGTCCATCTGCAAGAGTTGTCAAAGTCGTAACAGTTTCAGCGTTGCTGAAAAGTCCAAACCCCAGGTCTCTGAGATGTAAGGCAAACTCTTAGTTGCAAACCTGTGAACAAATGAAAAGGTAAACACTGGCAGCATTCAGTGGAACAAAACAAACACTTTCATTTCAAAAGGTACAAATGTGAATACAAAAGAATGAAACCAAAGCAAGTCCAAAGTTCAGCAGGGCAAACTTTAAGTCTCGTAGTTGCAGATCCAGCATCTGAAGCAACTTGTAGCACCTTGTGTGCTCCAAAGGGCTTGCGTGACTGCACACCTGTGGCACTTCTGGTGGTTATAGCTCCCACGGCTTCTCTCTTGGGCCCGCTTTGCTCCCTTCTTGGAATTTTCCCTAGACAATCCACATTCTTGGCTTTTCCAAACTTCAAGGGTTTCCACTGCACTTTTCACTTCACACTCATAGCTTCACACACTGCCCCCACAGGTTCACACTACCTGGCCTCCCAGGCCTTTTGAAATCTAGGTGGAAGCCTTCTTAACCTCAGGACTCTTGCATTCTGCATGCTCTTAAAATCAGAGCTACCTGGATGTTGCCAAGTTCTGCTGCTAGCTGGAGATGGATCCAGACTTTCTTCTCTCCCGGCTTTAGGGGTTGAGTGCCTGAATTGCTGAGCACTGTGAACGTGATTCAGAGGAACCAATTCTCTATGCCACAGCCAATCTGAAACATAGTGCTCTGTGGCTTTCTCCTCAAAGGAAAGTCTTTCACTTTTGCATATTTGAGGCTGCAAAGGGTGGAGACTTGCTGCTTCTAGTAATGCCCTCAGGTCATCTCTTCTGTTCTCTTGTTCCTACTCAGCAATCAAGATTTCCTCAGCACTTTCTTTGCACTCCACAGCTTTACTGGAGTTTTCTTTCTGGTCAAACTCACATGTTTTAAATCATCCTGCTGTGATATTTGCTCTTGGTTTGCAACGTAAATCTGACTAAAAGCGCCCAACTATAGCCATGCCAGAGCTGCAACATTCAACCACCTTGAAGTTTCTTCTGCCGGATTAATCAGTCCACTGCCCTTAATCTTAGTCTCAGGCAGTCTTTGGACCTAAGCAGAATTCAGACAATCTTTCTGCCAAGCCATAACACCCATCATCTGGAGTCCAGCACCCAATGCCCTCCTTCTTCCCAGCAGAAAACTCTAGAGCCTGGTGTTTAACAGCAGGGTTTCTATCAATCTTCCGGTCCTCTGAGCTCTGATCAAAATCTCCGTACCCAACAGCAGAAGGTGTTCTAGTACTTCTCTTTCATGCAAAATCTCCAAACCTTTCCAAACTCTTCCCACAAGCCAGCTGGTTCCTTTTAGATTTTAAAGATAGGCACATTTCTAGGAATGTGACTCCAGCACCCAAATCTTTGTTTTTGTGGTCTCAATGTCTTTCTACTCTCTATGTGTTTCAAATCTCTCTCCATTTCCTCTATTTAAGTACTCCCTTGATGATATCCAGCATCACTCACACAGTTTATAAAAAATGTTCATACCGCCCTGTCATTGATCATATCTGTGAAGTCAGAATTATCACATGAGATCACACTCACAGATCACGGAGATGAGAGTGTGGACATATTTGAGAGGTAAGGGAGGGCTTCACATGCTGATTCAAAATGTAGGGCCTACACACACCTGGATTTTCTTTCTCCATGAAGAAACCCACTATTCCCATAACTGTGTTCCCTTTCAGAATTCCCATAAGACAATGTCCTTGTGAATGTCTCCTCTCCAGGCTCCCAGAACCCTCTTGGAGATGTGAGTGCTCTCAGCAGTATTGTATGGTGCTTCATGCACTGACCCCTAATCATGTACGCCAGTGTCTTATAACTTCTCATTGCTGACTCAGGATACCCAGCTTCCAAAGTTAAAGGGGGAAAGGTTTATTTAGCTCATGGATTATGACGGTTTCAGTTGCTAGTTGGCTGGGTCCAAGGCAGTGCAGCATGGCAGAGGGGCCTTGAAGAGGAGAAACAGTTCATGGCAGGCAGAATGCAGAATGCATCAAAGTAGCAGAAGCAAGCCACAAGCAACAAGTAGCAACTCACGTCCCTTCGATCATACCCAGGCTACCTGCTCTTAAGGTGGGTAGCACTCATACCCAGGTGGGGCACCGTTAGTACTAAACAGAAGCATATCAAACTAATCGGTGGACTAATTTAGTAATCACACGTCCTTAATCCCAGCATCACATACTCCAGACCCAGTCATCTCCAAAAAGCCCCACCTATGACCACATGAGAGTTTTGGGGGACATCTAAACACAACCTATAGAAACCCGTTTACCAAGGAAGTTTGCACCATTACATGTGTCTGCACCTTGGGCCAACCCTCTATCCTGGACAGAATCTGTGGGCAGTGTAGGCCCATGGTCATAGCCATGACCCACCCATTGTATGCCAAGAACCCAGAGAGCTTTATAGGCTGTCTGAGGCAGGAACACCATCTGGATCACTTCTCAAGCCAAGTCCATAGCTGGCCCTTCATCTGCAGAGGCTGCGGTTCTTGGTCCCTGGCATTTCCCCACTAAAATTGTAAGTTCTAAATATTTTTCTTAGCTTCAGGTGCTTGGACTCTAGGTCATTATGTGAGGTGAAATAAGACAGACTCACATTGTCCCTCTTATGCAGAAGCTTAAAGACAGTCGATCTGAATGTACACTCATGATTCTTAGGAATTGAGAAGTGTACACAGGAAAAGGGGTGAAGCATGGGTGGATGTGATCATACTGCATCGTATCCATGTTTTCAAATATCACACCAAAGTCCATTAATGTGCATAATTGACAGATGTTAATGAAAACTAAAATATAAATCACTGACAAAAGAGTTTCCATACAGCTAGCCTGCACTAGAGATTTCAGATGTGTCACATATCAAAATCACAAAATATGACTCTATATAATATGTCCTTTACAAGATTTGTATCTTTCTAGAGATATTGTTATGGTTTAGAACTAAAATGTCCCATTACTATCTCCCAAATGGAAGTGGGTACTGCTTAAAAGAGGGGGTCACTTGGGAATATGTGGAGGGTCTGCTCTCCTCCCTGGCTCCTCCCTTGTCTCTTCGCTTCCTTGTTGTTATGACATGGCCACCTCTCCTTAGCAGTGCCATCTCTGTCCTTGAGTAGGACAATCACTGACTGAATCCACTCACTTTGAGACCCAAATAAACTGTTCCTCCTTTAAGTTGCAAGTGTTCTCCATGTTGTTACAGTAGCAGGGAAGTGACTAATATAAAACTGGCGCATGGACTAGGAGTGTTTTCATGACCAATCCTTACTATGTTGTCCAAGTCCGTGGGAAGCGGTAGCAGGAGGAATGTTGCAAGGTTCCCAGGTGCCGGCTGGGGAAGTCCTTGAGTGCTGTGCACAGTGCTTAATGTGCAAAGCTGGTCAGTGGTCAATAAAGCTGAAAGTTGACGGCACGC
>NW_004955498.1:4829869-4834382 GCF_000276665.1 Chinchilla lanigera | reverse complement strand
GGCTCGGGAATTTTCATTTGGCAACCACTGTCCATGGGCAGTTGTACTGCACGTCATGGACATTATGCTATGGCAGAAATTTCTTTATGTTTTGCGCATGTCATTAAAATATATGGCAGACTGAGCATATGGATGTGGACTAACTAATTTGAGGATGGGAATTATAAGGTCAGGCAATGTTCAGATTGTGTCCTACTGGTTGTGCAATGCCAATAAGGAAATCTACAGTGAGTTTCATATGATTGGGACGTTCTAGTGTTTCACCAGGAAGAAGCTCCTGCAAATTTGGGGCCAAGGAGATGATGACTGCTGAATGGTTATCATTAAAAAGAAATCATGAAGAAAAGTGCCTTGAGGACATACAAAATATCACCAAATCTTCATCCATTTCACGATCAAGGGTATACCACTGCTACTCTTTCATTGAACAGAGAGTCATTGGGGCACTTGAGGGCCACATTTTCTGGGCCACCAAGGGAAGTGTATCTCTGAGTTCAGCCAGGCAGAACCTCAGGGGACATTGCAACCATGTGGCAAGGGGGCCTGGATTCTGAACAAGATGTTGCACAACCCTTTCGTTATTCACATGGTGCTGGGTTTTCAGACATAGAGAAAGTGAGATCTAGGGAGTCTGAGAGGCCTCCAGCCAACTTCAGGAAAAGGTGTGATAGGGTCTGATTCTTCCTTGGTGTGTGCAGTAAACAGGAAAATTGTTTGTACAAAAATCTTATGACTCAGCTCTTATACTGTATTGTATGGTGTTGTATTTTACTTTGTTTTATTTTATGTTTGTGATAGAGCCTTGCTATGTACTTTAGGTTGGCATAGAACTCACTGTGTAGTTCACGCTGACCTCAAACTTGTGATGATTCCCCTTCATCAGACTCTAGAGTCCTGGGATTACACAGGTGCCCCACCATGCCCAGGTAACTCTTTATATTTAAATGCAGATGTAAAAAATCATGCAGTTAGGGCCTGTGCAACCTTTAACCCAACTATCACAGTAAAATGTTGAAACGTTACTATTGTGTACCTTGTCAAATGTATACTGACGACCAGGCTGCCGATATGTCTAATACTTCCATGCACATGGGGATCCTGCCTGCTTCCCTTGTGGAAACACATCACGTCCTTCACACCCAAACCATCCACAACCCTGGAACACACTAGTCTCTTATGAATTTACATAATTTCATATATTCATGATGTTATCAAATTGAGTTACAAGGATGTGCACAGTTTGGTACTGCTTTTGTAAACTGCCATAACTATCTGGAGATGCACTCGGCTCTGTATATATATGAAGGGTGTAATTCTTTGTAATTCTGAGTACTGTTCCATGGGAAGAATACTCAAAGGATTGTTTTTCACTATTATTCCATTTAAGGACATTTAGTTTCTTTGCTTCCAGTGTCTCACAGTTAAAATTGAGGCTCCTTATATATGCTCACATTGATTTACATTGAACATGAACTGTAGATTTTCTGGGATAAATGCACAAGTGTCTATTTGCTTGGTTGTACAGTGATTGCATGAATCATTTCATATGAAATACTAGAAAAACTTTTGGAAAAAATGAGTACAGAAAATTGAGCTGATAATACAGAGTTCCTATATAGCCTCATATACTTAGACAAATTTTTCTATACAATTAACAACATGCATGATTCTGCAATACTTTATTCAGTTTATGATTGCCGCCAATATCAAACAATTAATAAAGGTAGCCAATATCAATACAGACACAATATTTTTAACTCGCATGTGGAGTTTACATTAAGATTCATTGCTTTGTGTTGTGTCATTGGTTCTGTGGTTTTTGATACGTGCATAACATTGGCTATTTATACTGCAGTAACACACAGTATCATATAAGTGGCTTACAACTCCCCGTGCTTAAACTGGGCATCTCTCTCTTGCTGTTGCCAAAGCCATCCACTGGTATTTTCCTCTCCATGCTTTCCTTTTCCTGGATGTTATATTGCTGAACTCACACAGTAGGTCAGCCAGTTGGACTCACTGATTCCCTTAGGATGCACACAGTTCTTCCACCACTTGGTAGCTCTTTCCTTTCATTGAAAATATTTCATTGTATGGGAGAACCTCACATGGTGAGCACATTTATCTACTGAAGACCTTTCTGTCGCATTCAGTCAGTGACAGTTATGAATAAAGGTGTTTCTTCCAAAGGAACAGGCTTGCAAGAGAGGAGGGATGGCATTCAGGGAAAAATCGTATCTCCTTCCAGTTCATGTGGCACCAGCAGTGAGCAGGAAAAGAAGGTTGTGAGAAGCAGGGCACTGGGGCGAGGATGATGAATACATATGGTTGCTAAGAGGCACGCGAGTGCATTCTGTGATGATGGGCTGATGCCAGGGATGTCTTTTCTTCAAGCTTCAGTTGCCCTGACAGAGCACATGGGAATCCTCCCACTCCAGCCAGTGTGTTTTTGTGGATCTGCAGGCTCCAAGCTTGCACTTCATCCTGCTGTGTCTGGAAAGTGTAAGGACTGCCCTACTGAGCTCACGGAGTACCTGGGAGGTTTGTGATGTTCCCCTTCTTTAGCCTTTGTGCACCCCAGAAAAATTCTCTTTCTATGGGAATAAACTACATGACTCATGAAATCTTACTTTGACCATCTCCTTGTTTCCAACATACACAAAATCTCTATGATCAAGTAAAGAGAAAGTTGAGTAGACAGTTCAACATTGTCCAGAATCTGAGAACACACTTGAAGCCTATAATACGGGAGAAAATAGAAAGAGTAATTGATGATGTGTTCGAGACTCACTGTGGGAAGCTTGAGAGTTAAAAACTACCTTCATCTGCATTTGGTTTTTGTCTATTACAGATTTGTGGTCTGTATTTTGAGGTCATGTCCATGAAAATCTCTGCCAACTCCAATTCTTTGCAGCATATCCCATCTGTTTTTTGATAATGGTTCAATAATTTTTGGTATGATTCCAGGGTTTCATCTATTTTTTTTTATTTTTTTTTATTTTTTATTTTTTTATTTTTTTGGTTTTTCTCCGGTATCTGGAACCGAACTCATGACCTTGCGCTTGCCAGGCAGGCGTTTTTTGCCACTGAGCTAAATCCCCAACCCCCCAGGGTTTCATCTATACTGGGCTACTATTACTTAGAATAGCAAAAAGCATTCCAGGTTCATTCACCTGCCTGCGGATAGCCAGTTATCCCAGGGTCATATATATATAAATCCTACAGTAATTGCCCTGTTTGCTATGACTGTGACAACTAGGTCTCTCAGGATGACGAATATATAAGGAAGAAGGGTTCAGTTTGGTTCAGATTTCCTGAGGTTTCAGTCCATAGTCAGTAGGTATAGCTTTGGTGCCCGGGCTAAGCCAGCACATTAGCATGGGGGCACATTCTGGCTGGAGTTGTTCACTTCAAGGCAGCTAAGACGCTGGGAGAGGGAGAAAGAGCCCAGCATTCCACAAACCCCTTCAAGGACACTCCTCCAGTGACCTAAGACATCCCAGTCAGGCCCATCTGTGAGATGTCCACTCTGCTCAGTGACCCCACGGCTTGCGCACCAAGCCTTGAACTCAGAAGCCCAGTGGGAGACACTTATGCAAACTACAGCAAATGAGTTCTCTGGAGTTAGGATGCAAGCTGCAAACAGATTCTTATTATACTACCTCCTCTGGCAAGTGAGGATAACAAAGATTTAGGTGGGCAGAAATTCTTCCAGGAGAAAGAAATTGGCCCAAGTCAAAAGGATTTCTTTTCTATGTACCAAGAGAGGATCAAAAGTTTAGAATATGTATGCAATTACAGACAATGGAACAGCATTGGAAAGTTGCTAAGAGATCAAAAATTAATAATATTGGAATAATGAGACAGGTAGAATTGTGGGAAGAGGTTTACTGATGAAGATATGGGAACATCACAGAAAATGAATAAACAGATGCCCCTAGCATGTCACAAAGAGCAGTCCTGATCAGGAGGCACTGAACAATCAAGACAGGATGGGCTGACTGGTTAATATCTGCATCCTCTGTCACTGACTGCATCAGTACTAAAGAAGGCCTTACGTACAGAGTAGCCATGGTGCAAGGAAAGCACACGCTGTACGAGGTCACCAGCACGGGATCCCAGTCATCAAGGCTTATCCAGCTACTGCTGCTGCCACATGTTTAGCTTGCTAGGGACACTAACCAGTGCTGAAACCCCAGTAGGACAGCAACCTTCATGAGCACAGCCCAGCCATGTGTGAACGATCATATCCCAGATGGTGTAATCATTCTTATCCAGTGCAAGTTGTACACATGTCAAGTATGCGTTTGACGGCGTTGCTTGTAGTGCTTTGTCTGACATCACTAACAGAATCCTTTAAAAGAGATGGATTCATTAATTAACAATATTCTGTGTGATCCCCTGAGCCCCAATATCACATAGAGCAAGTGAGGTCCTCACTGGGCAAATGAGAGGAGACCCGAAGTTGCTGCCTCATACCGCACCCCGCAGAAGCTGCTGTGTTTCTGGAACA
>NW_004955498.1:4828156-4829624 GCF_000276665.1 Chinchilla lanigera | reverse complement strand
ATTTGTACTTTCCCCTCAAAGGTATAGATTCTGAACTCCTCCACCTGTGCTGTCCAATGGAGGTTATCTCTAATGCTTTTTAATTATTATTTGTTTGTTCTCTGTAATGGTTTGCTCAAACTTGCATTCTTACATCTGGTTATCTGAGCAACTTCGTTGAAGATAACAATATGTAATATAAAAACCACTGTTAATTCCTATCAATTTGTTTTGAAACCCTGTATCATTTTTAATGTGTTTGCTTCGTTTTGTTTTTGTCTATGATGTGGATATTTTGCTATTTTTCTTTTTACTATTCTTTTTAAAATAAAAAAGTAAAGGTTACCTCTTCGTACATTGAACGCTGAAAATTCAATTTCCATTGTAGCTGCTCAATATCACTAGTCACGTTTCTATACTAAATGCAACATGTGATGGCTGGACCTCATTTTGTTTATTGCTGGATAAGTGTATTAATTTTGCAAAGTGAATGCTTCCCCCGAGAAAATCAATGAGCGCCCTAGTGAGCTTTATGCTTTAGCTTCCAACACAGGAGTTGTTTCTCAGCGCTAAGAGTGGATGGATCAAATTCTGGATCTTGTATTTGCAGCACCAATGCTGCAGGACTGAGCCACAGTCCCAGCCCTCACCTGTGGTCTTGTCGGCCTTGTGGCTTGGTTCTGTCAGGCACAGGCAGGAGTTACAATCCTGTCATTGCAAACAACCCTCTTCGTAAGAAGGCACTGATGGTCTTTCATACTAGGAGGAGAGAAGTGTCCCGGTGATCCCCTGGAATAGGTCTTGAGGATCTTCTGCCTGGTTCCTATGGGAACTGACTGTGTTTATAGCCTAGAAAGGGCCTGGAGACCAGGTGCTCAGAACCCTGAGGGCAAAAGGTCTGTGTTACACTGCGCTTGAGGTACTGCTGCTGGCAATGCAAAGTGAAACTATAAAAATTAGACTTTTCTTTTCTGTATAAGCAACTATTCCAAACTCGTTCCTGCTGAATTTATAAGGTATGTCCTTCCACTCTTCAGCCCCCAAAACTGACAGAATACACACATTCATCAGCACCAGGGGCCTGGAGCCTGCTTTAGCGCAGGATGAGCTGAGACTGCTGGAATTGATAAGGCAGGGGTGGAGGTCTGTGTTGTCTCCGTGTTTCCTATCTATCTGTTCCTATGAAAGGTCCTTACCCACTCGGGCAAGGTGAGATTGCTCTTTGCGGCCCTTGGACCCTTCCAATCCCTTGGAGCTACTTTTATATAAATTCTATTTTTGTTGTTGTTTTTTCCAAAATACATAACCTCTTTGATTTCATAAACTGAGACAAACTAAACATACCCATTTCAATCTAATTGGCCTGTAGCCCTAACAAACACTGCACAGGGGATGGCTGAGACCCAGGGCACCCGGGGAAACCATCAGAATAGTCTTGTTCTTTAGGAGCCAATGGCAATAGAGGGCACGGTCCTTGTACATCATCCTT
>NW_004955498.1:4766273-4807168 GCF_000276665.1 Chinchilla lanigera | reverse complement strand
TTTTTATGTTCTGATTGACTTTGCATGCTTGTGTCTGGTGGTCTGAGCTACTGATTTGAAGGTAACAATATGCAATGGAGTTACAATGGTGAACTCCCACCATCTTGTTCAGTGAAACTCTGTATTATCTCTGTTTTATTGAAGAACTATATTCTTATTCTCTTTAATGGTTTGAGCAATCTTCCATTCTTACATCTGACAATCTGAGCAATGTAGTTGAGGAAAGTGAGATGCAATGTAACAACCACTTTTTATTTGTTTTAATTTGTCTTGAGACCCTGTATCACTTTGAATGTTCTTGCTTTGATTTGTTTATGTTTGTAATACTGGTATGCTGCTACTGTTCTATTTTTTTGGTTTGTTTGTTTCTCATGTATTACTCTCTTTAAAATAAAAAATGGGGGCTGGAGATTCAGCCCAGTGGCACAGCGCCTGCCTGGCAAGCGCAACGTAGTGAGTTTGATTCCCAGTACTGGAAAAAACAAACAAACAAACAAACAAATAAATAAATAAAAATTTTTAAAAAAGAATGAATTGGGTGCTACAGTGGACACCCAAGTTACGACCAGCCTCACATACAAACAACTCCAGTTATGACCTCAGTTTTAGGTGTAACGTACGACCAAAATCTTCAGTTACGACCCAAATGCTGGCACCTTTAGCCGTTGTAAACAAAGATTTGAGATGCCAGAAAAGCCTCTGTAAACCTCAGAGTGATCCCAGATGCCCGTGCTTGTGGACATGTTTTGGCCAGTGCTTTATATAATAGCTAACATTACTGCTACAAAAAATGCCCTGAAAAAGCTAGAACAAAGCTAAGGAAAGATGGAAAGGTAGGAAAACCTACACAATTGAAAAGAACAGTGTTAAAGAAAAGCCAGAGACATACCAGTTTAGATCAGTTTTTAGTCCTGAAATGGATGAGACTAAGTGAGCCAGACTCGAGACCTAGTGGGCTGGAGACTCTCTGGGGGAGAGAAGGGACACCAGAGAGCCAGAGTCCTGTTGTTCTAGGGAAGGGGACTCTCCTTCCAAACAATAAGCACCTTCCAGTTCATCCTCCCTTCCTGTGAGCGGAAGATGTCAAGTTGTACAGTGAGTACAGTATGAAATGGTTGTTACTGTTACACTAGGCACACTTTATAACACTGGTGAATATACTAGGAAAATTGGTGTTTCTGGTAAATTATGCACATTATACACCCCTTTTATTATGGAAAAATTAATTATGGGGAGCTTTGCAATGTTTGCAACTTATTATGAGTATTTTCATTATTTCTTATGGGAAAAATAGTATTGACTAACAAACAATTTGAGATACAAGTAGGTTTCATGAACTAATTGAGTTCACAAGTGTCTACTGGATGTAATTTGAAAACATGTTGTATAAAGGACATTTTTCTAATAATGAAAATACCAGCGATAGACTTGGAGAAAGGATTTACAAATTACATATCCAAATCCTATCCAGAGAATATCAGGAACTTTCAAACTTGACAATAAGAGAAAATAATCTATTCAGCATAATGGATAGATCACTTGGACAGACACTTCACCAAATATTCACAATGGACCTAAAAGATGTAGAAGACCTGCAGGATAAGAGAAGCAAGCACACAGGAAGGCACCCAGCACGATTAGCTGTTCCGGAGATGCAACTCTAAACCACAATGGAAGGCCTGGGGTGTAGCTCAGTGGTAGAGCATGTGCATAGTAAGCCCTGTATTCAATACCCAACCCCACTAGGAAAAGGAAAAGACATGATGACACACCATGATATACCTACTATAGTATCTAGCATCTAAAAATTAATCAAAAAGAGAAAATGAACAAACCAAGTGCTGGTGAGGTTGTGGAGCTAATGGAAGCCTCACACTGTGACGGAGAGAAGACCTAGTGGTACTGCTGCTGTGGAACACACTTTGACAGGGTTTTCAACAGATGTAAGCTTGCTTGTCATGGGGCCTAGCAAGGCTACTTCTAGTTATTTACCCAAGTGAAACAAAAATACGTGTTCATACGGAAAACTGTGAGTTTAAGCAAATAGCATTTTTATTTATAAATGTCAAACAAAAATTTAAAAAAAACCCAAACATCTTTTAGTTCAGACATTGGTAAATAGAGTATGAGCCTTACATTTAAAGGGGTGGTACTCAGCAAAATAAAAGAGGAACTATAGATCCGCACAGCAATATGACTGCATTGCAGCTGCATCAAAGTAGGGTAAGCAGCCCCTCTGGAAGGGGCATACACTGCAGACTTTGATTCCTATCTCCTACCTGAAAGGGAAAAACTGTAAGGGTACAGATCTGACCAGTGGTTGCCCGGTGTTATGTCTGGGTGGGACAGGAAGTTTGGCTACAAGAGGTAGCATGCAAACACTGTACTTGGGGTAGTGACGCTTTTTGGCTGTGATGATGGTGACTGTTCATTATTAAACTCACCAAACTGTACACCAAAAGAGTGAACCTTATTGAAGCTGAATAAAATTTGACATAGAAATCATTCATGAAAGAAATGCTCTTGTGTTTGTAGTGTGTTAATCTGAGTTGGTATTCTCATTTCCTTCAACAGAGTGAAGAATAACAGGACCAGGATTTGCAAGGAACCTAACGTACTTGTTTATCTTGGGACACTGTAACTAATTCTGAGTATGAGATGTCAAGTGTGTGAAAGCTGCTAATCACCTGAGTAGCTAATTTGCTACCTAAGAGTGGCTTCAGGCAATGTCTTTTTAGGAAAGACTATAATCCTATTTCTAGGTTGTTCTCCAGGTCTTGCTTCAACTTACTCAGTTTGCAGTTAAATTCTGTAAACTTCACATACCTCAGAGTCAGGAGACCATTTGCAGCAACAAAATGCTTCCTTTGATCCTGGGTCTCCAGCTCAATATCTAGTCTAGTGAGCTCTTGGCCAAAATCAGGGCATCCCTTAAGGAAGATGCCGGAGCAACTTCATGACCACTGCACTGTGAGCACACCTTGAATACCTAGCATCAGTCATAGTGAAGTTTGTATGATGCTTCCTGTGCACCTCTTAATGACCTCATGTAGCTGCAGGGATCCATTCACCATGGAGTAGTAGCCCATGTATCACCAAGGCTGACAAGTCTGCTTATCCAGATCCCAGGCTGTGTCAGCAATGTCCTCCTGCCAAGGTGCAGCTTTGAGCCACATAACCACGCATACCTTTGCCCACTGCTGCTCTGATATCCGGTATTTGGCTTTGATAGCCTCAGATTTAATATTCTACATGCCATGTCTGCCTTTCCATCAGGCTCCCCAGGATCCCAGATATCCTAACGTGACTTAAGATGTTCATTTTGTGGACATCCAGCTGCCTTGGTCCAGGTTTGAAAGCTGACATCTCTAACAAGCTCCTTCATCCTTTCCTGGAGGGTGAACAGGTAATCATTTCCATGCAAAGGGATGACAAAAAGTGCATCAAAGTAGAGCAAGCAGCCCCTCTGGAAGGGGCATACACTGCAGGCATACACTCCTTCTGTTCATCCAATGGTTTGGATCCCCACTGTGTACCACACTATCAGCATATCCGGGTGGAGGTCTAGAGGACAAGGTCTCTTCACTGTCCTCCCTGGAAATCCCCTCTTCAGTCCCCAAGGAGCTGTGCCCATCTGAGGGTGTGAGTTCTGCTTCCCCGGGTTCCAGAGTCAGAACACCGGACATAATTCAGTCTCAAACCACAGGCAAAGTTGGTGTCATCTGTCATGGGCTCGTCAGTTCTGCCTCATTTCGTCACTTGACACTGGACGCTGGACACTGCGTGCAACCCTCACTCTGGCAATGCAGAGTTCCTCCGCTAAGTCCTCTGGGCACCCTTAGACCAAGCAGCAGAACTCAGGAATCTCCTCCCTGGTTATCTTGAATGGGGCTGGTTTACACACACAGTATGGGCAGGCTTCTGTGGGGACTTCCCTGTTCTAGGGACTAAGACACTCTCCTCTGTGAATAACACTGTCACCGTGCTCAGACTCTGCCCTCATGGAAGTTGGGGAACCACACATCCAGCAGCCTTGCCTGGGTTGTTATCCCTGAGAAGAGAAGTCCGCTAAGGCAAACCTCCACAGGTGTGGGCTGGGTTCTCTCATTCCCCCTCTGTCGTGATGTTTCTCCTGGAAGAACCAAGCTTACCTGTGTGTTACAGTTGCGCTGGTGCCCTTACTTCAGGGTGTCCTGAGCCGCAGGTCAGTAGGCTCCTTTCCTGCACTCCTGTCTCTGGTTGACCTCAGTCTGTTCCTCTCAGAACAAGTTTTTCACTCCCCAAGTCTGCCGAGGGGAGGAGATCTCATTAAAAAATCCTTCTGATGGTTCAGGGCTGACAAAGGAGAAAGACCTGGATGTATGGTCACCTTGTCCTTGCTTTGAGGTTCCCTAGAACACCCACACCCCAAAATGTTGACCCCCTCCCTGAGCTGACATCTCTGTTACTGCAACTGAAGAAAAGCAGCAGAAAATTCCCTCAGGTAAATCTGTCACCACGGGTCAGGCAGTCAGTGGACTTCACATCAACCCAGGTGCCCAGGGCCTGACTGCAGGAGCGCAATGGGATTCTACAGTTCCCTAAGCCCTGCCCGGATTTTGTCACCTTGGTTCCCAGCAGAGCCTGGACTCCAGTCATGCACGCCACAGCCAGCTTTTCTCAGTCTCCAGGTGTCCTCTTTGGTGGCGGCGGTGGGAGGGAAGCAAGTGTTCCTCCTGCTCAGGGTCTCCAGGACTGACTTCAGGGACCAGGCTGGGAGACCAAGATCGTGGTAAGCTCATCAAGCATGGATAACCATGCCACACTATGCGGTCCCCTCCCTAACCAGAGGTGACCTCCCCACACTTTTCTTCTAACAGACTGTTGTTTTTTTTTAGAGGGAAGAAAGTGAGCAGCAGTGCAGTACTGGGGCAAACCCTGTTCCATGAGGTGACCTAACTTTTCACATTCCAGAGCATGATTTTCACAGTTCAGCTTTATTTGGAGACCAGAAGCTATTTCACATCTCTACCAAATGTCTGTGTGGAGTTTCTATCAGTAGAAAGAAAAACTGTACAGAGTGTCTACATAGACTACACTAATGTAGAGTATATGTGCTCATGTATTAGTTTATATATTATATATATTGAATATATATATTTTATGTACATATTTTTACAAATACATTTCCACGTGAATGTACCTACACTACATATGCTTGTTTGATGAAAGCATATCTACTGTTACTCTGTGTGATTCAATTTTAATTCCAATCCATTTGTAATATATTCCTTACATTCCATTACAGTAGTCATAGTTGTGAAAGCCAGTTGTCACCCACTAGGGTGGGTTCAGGTAGGTATTAGAACTTCAGTCTCCGAAACCATACTCTCTGTCTCCATTTTTCTGCTGTCCTCCTGTTACCTGTAGGTCACTAGTATCTCTGGTATGAGGTGCTGCCTCAGCCCGTGCAGTGATACAGAGGCAGGAGTTTCTAAACTTTCCTCTGGCTAATGCTGTTATGTGCTATCTGTACAGCCCTCAGCTTCCCTGCCCCTACCCACATTCAGGGACCAGCTCCACAGTCTCCAGTCTCCCCAAGGCCTTCCTCATGTTTTGGTGTTTACACGGAGTTGCTTATGCATGTTTGCTAGATCTCCCTCTCTTTCCATGGTTATTTCCAGAAGCACAAGACAGTACCACACATGCTTGTCATGTTTCTGCTACAAGAACCAAACTGCAAGGACCAAAGAGTTGATTGGTGCCTGTTTTCAGTCTGTGACAGGATGGCTCCAAGGCACACACAGCATGGGAAAGTCTTGGAGGCACAGAGGTGCTCAGTTCATGGTGGCCAGAAAGCAGAACTGCAGAACAGTGCCAGAGCAAAAGGGCCAGAGGCCACATATATTACTGAGGGCCACCTTCCATGGTCAATGTGCACATATCCAGGAGCCTTCTACCCTAAACCACTAAGTTAACCTGCTTGTTCACCTGTCAAGATTAACTACCAGCATTCACCCTCTGTGAATTTTACACCAAACACATCTCTTTAAAGCAGAATTTTTCTCCAAATGAAGACAATAATGCCTAGCTCCTAGTTCAACCTGACATGATGTAATTGTCACCCATCTGGCTGGTAACAGTATAATCCCTTCTCCAAGGTCTGAACAGTCCCAGAATTTATCAAAAGTCAAAGTCTAAATCCTTTCTGAGCCTCAAGGCAAACTCTGAGCTTTGAGATTGTATCCAGTATAACCTACATGTCAAATGTGTACCACAAAGAAGTCGTGAGAAGTATCATTTAATTATACGTCCAGGATGTGCTTTGCCTGATTGTTTTAGTACACCAAAATATAACTGTGTATTGTGATCCAACTGTGTATTTATTGATGTGGTTTTCCTTTATCCCTTAAATTCAATGAACTTGCATGGTGCACATCATATTTTGGAGCCCTGCAGACATGGGTTAACTTGTTCCCACCCTGGGTGCGGCAAAACTTAGTACTTCTCAAATAAGACAGGGATCCATATATTGAGCTGTGTCGCTTGGCCATGGAGCACAGCAACAATACATGCTCCAGGGCGGCCTCGCTGCAGTGAATCTCTGCCCCAGTTTCTGTGAGGGATAGTCATTTTCAAGGACCCACTCAATTCCCAAGGGCCATCCTGCAGTGGGCCTGGCCAAGCCTCCCACGTTCATGTTTGGTGGCAGCGTTAGAGCAACATACTACAGTGTCTTTACCACAACTTGGAATTGCAGAGAAGCCCTATACACAGTGATTTTTAACACCATTCATGTGGACACATGTGTTTTGAAAGGAGAACATAACCTACATTGACCTCACTGTCCCTTTCTGCGGGTTTTGACAAATTTGTAGTTGTAAGAAAACCCCAATTACAGTATTATTCAGAAAAGATTTCCTACCCTAAAAATTCCTCTCCCATAATCCAATCAAACTTTCTTCCCTCCCTCTCCATGAACCACTGTCAGTCATGGAACTTTCATCATTTCTCTTAATTTGCCTTCACCAGAGTGTCACATATTTATCCCACATAGAACTTTTCAGGATGACTTGATAATCAGGGCTGGGTTCAGGTTGGGAGCAAGGGGAACAGGGTGGGCACTAGATGACATCACACTAAGAGTCTCGTGCTGACCTTGTCATTTATCACACGGCATCTTGAGGGGATCCAGAGCCCAGTATGACTCTCATTCTTCATCTGTAAAATGGGCTTCACACACATTTTGTGTTGTAGGATTATTGGAAGGTACAACGCATATTAAATCACTTACCAGACTTTCTGACATTGCTATATTGAAGGCTTGTTGAAAAGCAAGTGGTTCTAGCAGAATTTATCAAAAATTTATCCCTCCATGCTGTCATGCTTTACCCATAAAATTTGTGTGTGTGTTTCCCAGGGAAGCAGCAGGTTAACAGAAAAATGAAAAGAAAAACAAGTAAAATGCTACCCAGTAAACTTTCCACCAAAGTGATATATTCAATAGGACGTATTACTTCATTTGATGTTGAGGAGGACTTTTTTGCTGGGAACAATTAATTCACAGCTTTAGGACCTTGGGTGAAGAACCATATTCCCCTCTCTTCCAGTTGCTCTTCCATTGACAAAACTATTTTGAACCATAAAACCTTCACCTAAAGTCTAAACTTGGGATCCACAATCTGTCCATTGCAAAGCGGCCTAAAAACCTGATCATTCTAGGTGACAAATTAAGCTCAGCACAGATGCAGGTCCACGAATCTTCAAGGCACATGACATACCAAAATAACAAAAGCTTAAACTTCATTCACAAAGGAACTAGTGAAACCTGATCCAGACGAAGTCCTGCTATAAGAGGGGAGGAAGACTCTCATAAACTTGGAGAAGGCTCTCTGGGAGGAGAAGCTCTTGGTCAGGCAGTGCTGGGATCACTCCTGGAAGAGGCCCATGCCACTGAGCAAATTACAACACCCTCCCTGGAAGACGGTTCAGGCAAAGTGGACTCACAAGGAGAAGCTGTCCACAGAATAACCAATGAACTGGGCACTGAATATACCCTGGAAAGTGGACGCTCCCAGCAGAGAAGAGAGCATCTGCCCAGGGACATTAGGGCCTCACTTCACCTGACAGTCTCCTTTATCTCTCAGGAAATCCTTGCATTAGCTGGGGTAAGTCCTCCAGTTTGTGCCCTGCCTAGCACCGCTCTTCTCTTAAAGAGTCTTCTCAGCTTCACCTACCATTGAAAAGCGCTGGTCAGAGCAGTCTTCTCTTTTATCAGTCATTTACCTCAGGCACAGGACGCCTCATCTGAGGGTGTGGTCCTCCCCACGTTTCAGTTGCATTAAAATCAACTACTGCACAATAAAATGCACTTACACCAAGCCACAAACTACTGTGGCTCAGCACTCAACCAGGACTTCTTCTGATAGACTCCAGCCCCTAAGAGTTTTTTCATGGTCCTTAGTTCCCGGAGGTAATCTCTCTATATCCCCACATTGGGGGGAATCCTGGACTCCGCCATGCTCTGGGGTAGGTTCGATCCTGCTCAGTCTAGTGTACTCATATCTCCACCACAGACACAGGCGTAACAAAGGGCACATGCGCAATGAAATTTTGGGGTCAGTGTGCACATGAACAGAAGGGCTTCCTTACCGAGGGTAGATTTCTCTCATGTAATTGAAGAAACCAAGCGCATTCAGGTATACATATATTTTAATGGTTTATGACAACAACTGAAAAATAAGGTAGCAAAGATTTTTATGATTGTCTATTCCAGTACTTCATTTAACTTGTTGTAAATTTCTTACACATTGCCAAGGAAATTCCTATGATGATTTTTCTTTAAAATAAAATGAAAGCTTTCAAAGTTGATTTAACAAAATATGAATGATGCTGGCATTTAGAAAGAAAGAGCAAACTTCCTGTGATCAGTATCACACAAGATCATATCCATATCAGAATCACAAACAGCCATCAATATCTCAAAAGTGAAAACACACATGGGATCAGTAGCATTATGCAAATAACTCGTGCAAGCCATGACAAACTTGAGAAAAGGAGCAAAATTTCCAAAAGGCATAAAGAACACACAAGTCCATTTCTAAGTAACCCAAGCAGGACAGATATGGAGATGATATACACAGAATTTTACCCTTCCCCTGGCTCTTGACTACTCAGAAAAGTGTGACATCCAGAAACAGGAATGGAAGAATTGGACTCATTTCACATGGGGTGGGAACTAAGACAGCCATGTGATGAGGAGCACTCCCTGTCGCTGGCTGGCACCTTGCCCCTTCACTGGCCCATAGCACAGGATTGGGCAGCCTCTTGCTCCTCTCTTAAAGCCGCCAAATAGAGACGTGTGTAGGACCTGGGATCGCGCCTGTTCACCTTGGCCAAATGCTCTAGGACTTTCATCTTGCTGGTTTCAGCATAGGCCCTTGGACCCCACAGGAACTCGTACTGAGCAGGATCGCTATGGGGCACCTGCCGATACTCCAGGTATTGTAGCTGTACCAAATCCTTTGTGATGAATTCCCAGTGATCCCCAATAACAAAGCGCTTCTTCCGAGGTAACATATTCCTTGTTTTTAGGAATTCCCTTACCTCCACGTCACTGACAAGGTTTCCCTTCCAGAAGATGACAATGAGGATGACTACAAGGAGGCTGATTTTGGAAATGCTCTGCAAATCATCACTCAGCATCCCATTATAAGTGAGGCCTAAAATGGGCATAAGGGCATATTTTTTGCTAGGGGTATCCAGTTCCCGCACATCAATACCAAAGACCAAACACATGCACTCACACATTGCCTTGAATAGTGAGGTGAAATCCCGCCTGTAACGGGGTGGTACATTGCGCTGTATTTCTGCCTTGGTGACAGGCACCTTGTTTTGATACTTGTGCAGCAGGATAGGCAGCAGCTTACATAGCTTATGTTCTTGGTACAGAGGGCACAGACACTGAAGGCCAAGTATGTCCAGGGAAGAACATAGATCCTCCTCCTGAAGGATGCAGCTCTCACTGGATTGGCTGCTCTGACTGGAGGCCATGGCTGCGGGGGAGAAGAGATACCCTGAGGATTCTGGGGAGAACTTGGTTCCTAGCCCAACACACTTCACTTGATGCAGCAGGGATTTGGGTACTGGAGGAGGAGGAGCCAGAGGAAGCGGTGGGCCCTTTTTCCTTTCTGACCGCCTTCCACACCTGCACTCCTACCAGGCCCCGTGCCCCTCTTTGGACAAGGTGCCCTCACCTGATCTTGCTGGGCTGTGTCTTCTGACCAAGAAGATGTGCTGAGGATCCGTGGGGACAGCAAGGACTTAGTGATGAGGATTCAGACGCCTGGAGGAGAGAGGGAGAGTGTGAGTGTTCTCACCCGACAATAGTACCCTTGTGAGTTCCCAGAAAGGCCCATTATTGGTCTTCTCTTTGCGTGCGGTTCTCCAAGTCCTGACTATGAGCACTGTCCCCGAGAACTTGGTCAGGAAGTGAGACTGCTCCTCAGGCTGCAGCTTAGCCTCAGAGAAGGCTCCAGGGCAGACAGCAGGGATTGGGCATCCTGGGCAAAAGGATTCCCCTCTGTCCTTTGGAGGGTGGAGCCATAGGTGCACACTCAGTGCACGCCCCTTACCTCTACTCCTGAGCCTCCTCTTCTGTGTGGTCTGTGGGCACTGCCTCAGACCAAGACTTCCCGCTCCTGTTTCTTGGAGCTCCTGTAAGGGACATGGGGGACAGCTCAGGCTGCAGACCTCAGCAGAGTCCCTGTCTCCCAGCCCTTAGAGGAGGGGTGGGCTGGGCCCTGTGAGTTTCCTGCTCTTCTGGATGAATCATCCCCTGTCTGCTCACTCACAGCCCTCAAATGTCTTGAGCAGGACCTGAATCCCAGCCTTTCACTGGCCCAAGGCAAATACCAAGGAAAAGTGTCTCCTTGCTTTACAGGGAACAAATGGCAGTAAAGGAGAAAACACAACATGGCCAGCACTGCTTGGGACAAAAGTAGGAGGTGGAAAGAAAATTGGGTTCCATGTGGCCTAGGAACAGGAACCTGATCCTTTCTTATCTGAATAAATGGATAGGTCTGAGGTTCTCCCTTGTATTATCCAGGGCTTCCCTTATGAAATTTCAGGACAATGTGTGGAGGCACTTAAAGAAAAAGTGAGGGAAAGCCAGTATCTTTGTGTTTCCTGGGTCTGACAACAGAGGACAAAGAGATACCTTGACAGCGAGTATGGTGTGTTCAGGAGAGTGGGTTACCTCTACCTCACCTAGCCCCTTGATTATCTCTGGGATCCTACTTCAGCTGCCTGGGTATCAACCAACTTGTACCAAGGCCTTGAGCTCTCTGAGTCCAGTGATTCAGAGCTAAGAGAGAAGCCTCACCCTGACAACCCACCTCCGAATTCCGAAGATGACCAAGGGCTCAGGAAAGATGTCTTTGCAGCACTCAACATGTGTGTCCTGGGCAGCATTACTGTCAGTCCTCCTGTGGGTTACTCACCTGACTCCTGGCAGATCTTGATATTTGTGTCTTCTCACCAGATAGAGTTCCCTGCAGATAACATCTCAGAAAATGTTCCTCACTCCTCTGAAATCTCCAGGGTTCTCAAAATAAGTCAGCAGGTGTCCATCACGTCACCCCTCATGAGGACTTCAGTCTTGGCAGCAGGACCTGTGCCCATCTCCCTGTGATTCAGGACCCCTGCTTTGGTTTGATCAATTTTTTTTTTTTGGTACTGGGAATGGAACTCCAGACTGCCAGGCAGGCACTTATGCCACTGAGTTATATCCCGGGCCAATGGTTTAATCTGGATTTCACTCTAAACGTCCATGGGATCATAGGCAGAACCTTTGGAAACTGGATGCTTATGAGGGCTCACAGCCAACCTGCTCTCAGGAGGTGGGGCCGTTCAGGAAGTACAGGCTCTGCTGCGTGTGATAGCTCAGGTTGTATCTTCCTTCCTGGATCCCTCATTCACCATCTGCTTCCTGTAAGACTTGGGATATATAGCTTCCCTCCCACCATTTCCTTCTCCTCTGCTGTTCTGCCTGGGAGCTGGCTGACTGTGGACTGAAAGCTCTATAAATTATGAGCCCCAGTCAACTTTTTCTCCATTGATTTGCAGATGTCAGCTATGGCATCTCAGCAATGAGGTCACAAGTGAGGTAACCCCTCTGTGCTCCTCTAGTTTCTCCATCTTCCTCTTGGCCATACCTGCTCCTAGCTCTGTCATGACTCCCCACTTTCCTACCTGGGTTAGAAGTGAGCATGCCACTTAGGGCCTCTGAAGCTTACCCAGGGGACAAGCAGACTCTGCTGCTGGGGAGCAGATATCCTGAGTCTTAACAAAGCAGTTCTTTCTTACTCCTGGATAGCAAGAAAAGGAAATTGTATACAAGGAAACCAAAACCTGGGGAGTCCAGGGAGTCCCATGGAGAAAAGGCGGTGCTTCAGTACACTGGGGGTTGTTGTGATCTTCATGTGTGTTGGGGAGCTCTGCTCCCACAGAGGTCTTACCCAGGTCACTGTGGATGAGAGATCCTTGTGCAGGTGTTTGTCATGTCCTTGGAGAGTGAAGGGGTTTGGGTTCCCTTCCCAGAAAGTGTTGAGTGTTAGAACTGGGTACTAAGAACAGCTATGGGACAACTTTACTTCTTGTTTTGCAGTACCACACTCCCATGGTGACTGGGTGAGAGACAGTCAGAGGAAACCTCCCTGGACAGAGGAGCAACTGGAAAGAGACACCATGAAGGATTTGGTCTCAGCTGGCAAGGGCACAGGGCCTATGCCCCTAGAGATGCCAGACCCAGCCTGAGTTGCTCTGGATTTGTAAGAAAGCCTTGAACATCAAGTCCTTGCCCTTCTGCCTGCCTCCAGCATAGATCTGGGGTCCGGCTGCTTTCCCTATCTGCCAGTATGAGGAGGACATGCCTTGATTTGGACACTGCTGTTGTCTGGGCAATGCAGAAAGTCCTGCTTCTAGAAGACTGAGAATTGCTGGACTCTAAAATTTAGCATCACTGGGCATGGTGGTGCATGCATGTAATCTCAGCACTCGGCAGGCTGCTGCAGGAGGATCATTGCGAGTTCGAGACCAGCCTCAGCTACAAAGTGAGCTCAAGGACAGCCTGAACTGCATAGGGATACCCTTCCACAAAAGGACAAAAAAAAAAGAAGGAAAGAAAAATAAAATTTAGCATCCCATAAGGAAACAATTCATTCAAATTCCCAGAGACATTTTTTTCTTTTTTCTTTGCTTTCTTCATCCTTCCTTTTTACCTCTCTTTTCTCAGCTTTCCCTTCTTCTCCCTTTGAATTTTTCCTTTTAGTTTTTCTTATTTTTATTCTCCATGATATTTCTTTTCTCTTCTTCCCTTTTTTCTGTTGACTTCTATCTCTAGGCATTTTTATGGTTCTCTTTATCTAATGCTACAAACTCACTTCGAGTGCACAACTACATCTTTGGCTCCAGTTTTCTCTACTCCTTCTCACATCTTCTGGATTAATATTTCAAATTTTAATTTCTTTCACCCTTTCCCAGCCCCTTTTATCTTCAATAATATAACAGTTAAGCTTTATTTACTGTTACAAAGTTCACTCAAGCAAATTACTCTTGAATTTTCTTGTAGTCTTAGACAAGCTATAGCTGTTGCATTTAGTACATATACCCTGTTTGTAATATATCTGTGGTGTTAATATTTATGCTATAATTCTGGATTTCTACTATATGATTAAAGGTAAGACCTAATTACTGCTCATTTCATGTTAATGTTTTAGTTGTCTTAGATGATAATAGTATATCTGGTTTGCTTGAGAAATTCCAGGTCACATAATTAACACCATAAATTGGTTTTCTCCATGACTATATGCAGATTACCTCTGTGAAATAACAGCACTGGGGCACATTCCCAGAGAACTCGCTATAGGGCCAATTACACCGCTTTCTCCAATCCCAAATCAACAGAGGTGGTCAGAGCTTAGAGAAGAGGTAAAGGACTTTAGTTAATTATGCCCAAACACATCCCTGAAAAGCAGACCAAGTAAACAGATCTCTTTACTAGCAAAAAAAGATTTGCACTAGAATCACCACAAATTTTAGCACGAAGAAACAAACAGACCAACAAACAAGGAAATACAAAATAATAGGAACATGAAAAGGCAAGGGAGCATAATGACCTCCAGAATTACAACTCTCCCAAAGCTAATTGAGTAAGCAATGATGGGGAGAGCAGCATAACCTACAAACCTGAAACTCCAAAGGATACAAGAGGAAGTTGCAAAACAAATCCAAGAGACGCTGTAGGGGATCACAGAAGATTTAAAAAAGAAATAACCAAATGATTCAAGAACATTTAGAAGTCACTAATAAAAATGTATCTGAGCTAAACAAAATGATAAAACTACCAGTGACCAGTTGACCAAGAATGAGAGTCCAGGAAATGATTTCAATCAGAAATCCAGGAGATGGAACATGGTATGGAAGTATGGGCAACAGAATCAAGTAGTGTGAAGACAGAATGTCAGAATTAGAAAACAGCGATGCTTTTAAAGAGCAGCTATACAGAGACACCTTAAAAGCAATAGAAGAACAGAAAATATTGATGATCCACTTGCTAAGTGTTGCAGAAAAGACTAAGAGTAGTAACTGAGTAAGTGAAAAAAAGCAAACAGTGCAAATGGCATAGAAAACCTATTTACAGAGAACATTTACCAAAAATATGGCAAAAAAGTAAACATACAGAAAATTGTGGCATATGGAACTCCAAATGCCAGAACCAAACGGACCCTGTCTATATAATATTCTCAAAACTCCAGAAGTCCAAAATGAGAACAAAATCTTCAAAGCTGGTAGACAAATATAGTGAATCACTTATACAGACAAATCCACTGGAATAATAGCAGACTTCTCAACAGAAAAATTTAGGTGTGAAGTATTTGGAGTGAAGTGTTTCAATCTCTAAGACATAACACTTTCCAATCCCAAATTATACATCCTGTAAAACATTCCTTCAAAATTGGTGGAGAAGTAAGATACTTCCATGAAATGAAGCACTGAAAAAATTCATAACCATCAAACCAGCATTACAAAAACTTTCAAGGATATCCTAGAAAGAGACAACGAAACCAGTTAATAGCAATGTCAAATAAAATGAATACAGCTGGCAGGATAAGCAGCTAAGCAGAAGGAAAAAAGAAAAGCTAACGAGCTATAAGGAAATCAGCAACAGAAACAAATGCAATGACCTGAAGTTGTCAATTCCTCTCAGTCATAATTCTCAATGGAAACAGTCTCAAGTCGAATCAAAAGACAAAAGTTGGCAGAATGTATCCAGTAACAAGATACAAAGATATGCAGGGTAAAATACACATATAGTTTGATAGGAAATTCTCAGACTAGAAATAAAATGATGGGAAAAGTACTCCAGGAATTGGGAACCTGAAAAAAAGCAGCAGTAGCTTTCATAATTTTAGAGAAAGTGGATTTCAAACTGGAAAATATCAGAAGAGACACACAAGGCCACTGAATTCTGGTAAAATGAGCAATTCAAAAGAGATAGATAACAATTCTAAAGACGTATGTGCAAAAATCTGTTGCACCCAGTTTCACAAAACACACCGTAGTGAAGGTAAATAATTATATAAACACCAAGATAATAATAATAGTCTGGGACCTCAATACCCTATGTTAACAAATAGACAGAGTAGACCAAAAACTCAGTGAAAACATGCTAGAGTTAAATCAAACTTTCAAACATATTGATGTAATAGTTATCTACAGAGTGTCACAGCAACACAAACAAAATACACATTCATCTTAGCATAACATGGGACTCTACCCAATACACATCACATAATACCACATAAAGTATGGTGAAATGAATGCAAAACCATCAAAATCATTCCAAGATTTCCAGATCTTAGTGAAATCAAACTGGAAATGGAACCCACAGAAAGTTTGTAAACATACATAAGTTAAACAATACCATCTTGAGTAATCAGTTGGTCCCAGGAAAAATCAAGCAAGATACTAGACAGCTTGTAAAATCAAACAATGACACCATTACAACAATAGTGCACCAGCTAGGACACAGGAAAAACAGTCTGAAAAGGGAAGTTTAAAGTGAGGAAAGCCCACAGCAGAAAAATGGAACACGCACCAATGAATAACCTAATAATAAACTCTAGGTCCAAGGAAAATGAGAACAATCGAAATATAAAGTTAGTATGAGGAAAGACTATTAAAATCAGAGCAGAAATTAATGCAGTTGAGACTGAAAAATGAATCAATAAATCAAAATGACAGTTCATTGAAAGAATAAACAAAATTGGCAAAACCCAATGCAATCTTATCATAAAAGGAAAGAGATGACCCAAGCTTGGTGCAATTATAAATGAAAAAAGAGAACTATCAATGTATTCTGCTGAAATCCCAGAGATCATTGTTAAATAACATGAGAATTGGCCTTTCATAAAATTGGCAATACAAAAGCAATGTATAAATTCCTAGAAACATGACCTACAAAAGCTGAACGGAGGAGGTATAAAAATTCTGAATAATATCATATCAGAAAAATAAATTGAAGAAGTAATACAAAAATTGTTAGCTAAGAAAAGCCTGGGGACTGATGGAATCTATACTGAATTACATGAGAACTGCACAGAGATTTAACACCAAGGCACCTCAAAAGCTTTAATAAAATTGAAAGGAAAGCTAAACTCCCAAAGTTACTCTTGGAAGCAAGCATTAACCTTATCCCCAAAGCAGAAAATGACTCAACCATAAAAGAGCAAATGCAAGGCAAACTCTAACAGACACAAAATTGACAGTCTGCAATAAGGTACTGACAAACAGAATGCAAGAAATCATCAAGAAGACCTCACATCATGAGCAAACAGAATTCACTCCAGGGAAACAAGGATGTTTCAACATGTGCAGACCAATAAATGTAATACATCACATAGACAGATGCATTGACAAACATCGCATGAGCATACTAACAGACACAGAAAAAGCATTTAATGAAATCCAACACCTATTCATGATAAATAGAAAATGGGCAGAGAAAAGAACTGATAAAAGTCGTTATGATAAACCAGTGGTCAACATCTTCATAAGGGGGTAAGTTGAAAGCTATCCCTGTGAATACAGGAACAAGGCAAAGATCTCTACTATCACCACTTTTACTCAATATAATTGTCAAAATATAAGCCAGAGTAATCAGATAAGAAAAATAAATGAATGGGATCTGTGTAGGGAAGGGAAGAAATTAAATTAACATTATTTGCAAATGACATCATTCTCCACATAGCAGACATCAAAAACTTCATCAAAAGACACTTGGGATTAATTAGCAAAGTCAGCAGTGTAGCAAGTTACAAAGTCAGCACACAGCAATCAATAGTATACCTGTACACAATAGCAAACTCACTGAGGAAGAAATTAGGCGGACAATGGTTTTTTAAGAAAAATTAAATTTTTAAGAATTAAACTAAGTAAGAATGTCAAAGAACTTTATAATGAAAACTACAATAGTGTGGAAAGGAAATCAAAGAGGATATCAGGAAATGAAAAGATATCCCAGAACCATGGATAGGCTGAAGGAAGGTGGTCAAAATGGCCATAATTCCAGAACTATTATACAGAGGTAATGCAATCCCAGTCAAAATACTAACAGCATTACTCACAAAACTACAGCAAACAAACCTCAAATACACATGGCACAAGAAGTGACCTAGAACAGCAAAAGTAATACCAAGAAACATGAGTAAGGTGGTGGGTATTAAAATCAGAGACTTGAAATTACACTACAAAGCTACAATGATACAAATAGCATGATACAAGCAAAACAAACAAACAACAACAACAAAATGTCTGCCAGCTAATCTTTGGGAAGGTCCCCAAATACATTAGCTGGGAAAAGATGGACTGTGTAACAAATGGTGCAGGGAAATGTTGCTATCCACATGTTAAGGACTGAATGATGACTCATATTTCTCTTCATGCAGTAAAGAAAAATTAAAATGAAACAAAGATCTAAATATTACAATAGAATCTGCTAATCTGCTGTGAATCAAAATCGGGAACACAAGGGAGTAGGCAATGAATTCCTGAAAAGAACTTCAACTGTACCAAAAATATTAACAAGAACCACCAAATGTAACCATATCACATTAAAGAGCTTCTTCACAGCAAAGGAAACCACAAACAGAGTGAAAGAGACGACCTAAAAAAAGGGAAAAAATTTACCAGGTGATTCTCAGACAAGGGACAAATTTGCAGACTGTATAAACTGTTCATCATCATGAGTTTTCAGTCAAGTTTAAAGGACATAAAGGGTTCTCACAAGGGACATCCTTCCTCCTTAAGAACAAACAAAGGAGACACTCACACTCAAGCTTCCTACTTGGTGTACCATACTCTGAGGAGCCAAAGGAGTCTCTGTGATTCTCTTCCACATCCTCTGAGCAGACAGACAATGAGGACCATGAATGGCATCCACAGTTTCTCCCAAGACTTCATCCTCAGCTGCCAGAGAAACAAAACACAGCATAAAGGAACCTCAGCTGAAGCATTTCTGAAAAATGGTGGCACAGTGAGTGCCAGTGCCTCATTTTCTCCAGGACAAGGTGTCTGGAGTCTGGAGAACAGTGGCTGGGGGAGATACTGAAGTGCAGGGAGGGTACAAGTGGCCCAGGACAGAACGGACATAGGAGCAGAAAGTAGGACTGAATGATCCAAAGGATGTGATACACAAGCAGAGGCAGAAATAATGGTGCCTCCAACATCCACTGGCTGACTGCCAGTCAGGAGGCAGAGTGGAACTCGCCACTTCTCTGCTCACAGAGAATTGCATCAGCAGACAAGCATACGAATGCTAGATACTGCTTCCACTGTGGCCCTCCAGAGTCAACATTTGGTGAGTGAGTGCAGTACAAGCACCCTCTGACACAGTGGCAAGGAAATGGAGCTGTCAGGAAAGCCACTGCAGAGGAGGGTTGGACCTTTGAACCCTGGTTTGAGAACAACCCATTAGCTCCTTCACACTGCCAGGTTCCTAGAGTAGGCGAAGGAAGGACTGTCACAGGTGACACATAGCAGTTGCACAGCAGACTGGGGGACTGCTGCTGAGAGGTGGGGACTGGTGATCACAAACTGTTTCCTGCATCCTGTCATGTTTCAGCCTGAGTCACACAGGATTTGAAGTGCACATAGACACCACATTCCCACTGCTAAAGGGCACCCCTGAACAGGGTCTTGTGGTGTGTTATTTCTCAGCTACCCCCATAGACACCATTGTAATGGATTAGCCAGTTACTGCTATAGCAAAATGGATTCCATAGGAATACTCCTCAGTGGACAATTTAGTGCCAATGATTCTCTCTGCTGAAACCACCATCACACCCAGGGAGAGGGACAGTAAAATTTCCTAAACCAAGAAATCGTACTGGGTCATACACCACAAGAACCACTGCAACCTGGAAGAAGGAGATCTTGAGTCTGAGTTAACTTTAGTTTTCGAGTGCAGGGATCAGAGGGGTAGTTGGGGTATGCATGCTCAGACTCTGGCCAAGAAAGCATTTGAGAACCACATGTGCCATGTTTCATAGATATACCAAACCTCTGTTCCCTCGTGCATCTCATTTGTTTAAGTTTTTCTATGTTTCTTGAGTTATTTAGCAATGTGGGCTGTGTTATGTTCTATGATCTCATGAGTTTATTAGGTTTTTACTCTTTTATATTGGTTTGCGTATTAGCTCTGATTTAATAGGCATCTTGTTTCTTTCGCTCACCTCTGTTCTTTATCTAGTTTCTTCACCTCAAATCCCTGAGACAATATTACTAACATATTTCTTTACTCTTTTCCCAGACACATAATGCCTCCTGCTCCCAATATTTTATTTTTTCTTTTTGAGATAGGGTCTCAGTATGCACATAAGTATGGCTTATACTCACTATGTAGCCCAGAGTGCCCTCAAAGTCACAGTGACCCTGATGCCTCAGCCTCCTGAATGTTGAGATTACAGGCTTGTGCTGCAATACCTGGCCTCCCAAGCATTTAAATTCAGCATACTTAGCCCACCAAAGTCACTCACTCTCATTTTCACTAGGTTTATTCCTTGATCTTCCCTGCCCTAAGCATTTGGTTCCTCCACATCTTATTTAGTTTGTTTGCCTCCCTACAGGCAAGCTCTGAAAACCACAGAGCTTTTCCCAATCACAAAGTGAATGCTCTTTCTCTCATACCTCGCTCTTGCCCCCACCAAGTATCTTCTGAAAGCTCCAAATAATAAAGCTTCAACTCAACTAACAATACTACAATAAAATCAGACACCACATCGGTCTTTTCTTCTCATCTACCAGTAGTCTCCTTTTCAAACTTCCCCTTAGTGCCTGATATTACTCATCCAAACACTCCCTATTCTCCCCACCCCTCCTCACCTCCCTCACAGTAGAGTTACTACAAGTAATAAACACTCACAGTGTGCACAGAGAACAGACAACAAGAAGGGAGTAACTGCAAGGACTGTCACATAGAAATGTTGTAATATTGAATCTGTGGATGCTGTTATAAATAGAATGTTTTCTTTCTGGAAAATATAGGGACAGAGTCAACATCATTTAACTTAACTAACAGGAATGACACTAGGTCTTACCTGGGATGAAGGAAATAGATAATTTTTGTAAATAAGAACCAAAAGTTTACAGAAATTGCAATCAATAGGCCTATGGTGTATTTCAAGGAAATAGTTAACAAAATACTAAAGCTAAGCAAAACATTTCAAAATTTGAATGGCAGATTCAACAAGGATATAGATTCCTTGAAAAAAGGTCAGACCAAAATGTCTAAAATAAAAGCAGTATAGAATTCACAGACTGCTGAAATGACCAATGTGAAGACACAACACATCATACTGAGGGCAAAATAGTGAATTAAAATAACAATCTCAAACAAAGAAAGAAAATAAGAGAAGATTATGCACCTGCTACTAGATGTAAAGAAAGAGGAACAATCTAAGGCTAATTAGAGTCAGGGAAAATGGAGAAGATAGAGCAGATGTATTCACTAACTTGCTTAGAGATATTGTGAAAGAAAATTTCCCAAATATAAGAAAAGAGTTTAAAATACAAGTAGCTGGTGCTTATAGAATACCAGGCAGTTATGATGAGTGGAGAGTCACTAAATTCACAGGTGTCCAGCAAAAAAAACAGAACAGAATTTTGAAGGCATCTAAAGAAAACCAAAAAAATAAATAAATAAATAACACATAAAGCAAAACCAACTAGAATCAAACAGACACCAAACAGACTTTCAGAACAAAACCTGAATGCCAGAAAAACTTGCAGTAAAGTGTTTCAAGTCCTAAAATCAAATATCATCCAATCTAGAGTAACTTACCTACCAATACTATCCTTCAAAATAGCTGGAGAAATAAGTTATATTTACAAAAAAAGACAAGTTCAGATGATATACCAATGCTAAAGCAACTCTAGAGAAAGTACTCAAGAATATTCTCAATAGACACAATAAATTCAACACAGCTAAAATCAGAGAGGAAACTAGTGGGGCCCATCGATTAACAGCTAAAAAACAAAACAAAAAAAAACCTCAATAGCATGAAAAGAAAAACAAATGATACAAAAAGAGATGAAAAGGCAATGATAATTATTAAGCAAAACATCTCATTAATATCTCTCAATGTCAACAGCCTCAGCTGTCCAATCAAAAGACTCAGCCTGGCAGACTAGTTCAAAAAACAGAATCCAAAAATTGGTTGCATTCAAGAAGATGTTCACTGACAAAAATTAAAGGCTGATAAGCAACATTTCATGCACCAGGACTCCAAAACCAAGCAGGAGTAGCAATTCTAACATCAGACCTGGCGAACTTCAAGGTAAAACTGATTAGAAGGGATAAAGAATGTCACAACATACTATTTAAGGGAACAAGCCCATCAAGAAGAGATAACACTGGTAAATATACATGCACCATACTGGAGCACCTATCTTTAGATAACAAGAACTGTTGAATTTAAAAGATGAAATACACATTAACAGGATCATAGTATGGCATATTAACACAACACTTTCACAAAGAAACCAACCAACTAAACAAAAAAAACAATAAAGAAATTTAAGGGCTGAACCAGATCCTTGAACACACGTACTTGACTGGATATACACAGAGTTTCCACCCCTCTTCAAAATAGTACACATTCTTTTCAGAAGCACATGGTACGTTTTCCAAAATAGATAACATAGTGGTCCACAAATCCAGCTTAATTAAATGTAAAAGTATAGAAATCACCCCATGCATGCTAACTGACCATTGTAAAATGAATATAGAAACCAATAAGAAGAAATTTCCAAAAAGGCAATAGCTCCTGGAAAATTATAAACATACTGCTGACCAACCAGTGAGTCACAGAAAGAATCAAAGAATTTTTAAATTTTCCAGAAGTTAACCAGAGAGATTGTACAACTCAATGAAATCTCTAGGATACTACCAAAGCAGTCCTAAAATGAAAATTTATTGCAATCAATGCTTACATTAGAAAATAAAGCAAGCCAAACTGAAAGAGATCATGGGAAATCTTAAGATACTTATGAAACAAAAACAAACTAGTCTGAAATGGAAATTAAGGAGGGAAATAAAGATGAGAGTGAATATCAGTGAAAACAAGACAAAAAATCCCCTAAAAATATCACAGTGAAAGATTTGCTGCTTTCAAGGAATAAATAAAATAGATAACCATCACCAACAGAAACAGACAAAATATTTACATTGTTGCAATTTGAAATGGCAATGTTGAAATCAAAGTAGACACTGTCAAAACCCAAAATGTAGTATTTCAAAAATTAAGAAGCAAACAGATTCATACATTTATACAAGTATTAAAGCTAACCTAAGAAGACATAAATATGCTTATAAACCAAAGAATAAGCAGTGCAATTTACTCAGTAATAATGATTCTACCAAATAAAAGAAGACAAGGACCTGAGGTATTTACTGTTGAATTCTATAAAATCCTTAAGGATGTTTTATCACTAATACTTCCCAAGGTCTTAAAAAAATTGAGAGGGATGAAGTGCTCTCAGTTTCATTTCTGGACGCCAACAACATCCTCATCCCAAGCATGGAAAAAGATCTAACTAAAAAAGAAATGAATAGGCCAATGTCCTTCATCAAGATAGATGCAAAAATTCTCCACACAACGTCATCAAATAGAATGCAGCACAATATCATAAACATGATACATGATGATCAAGTAGCTTTCATCCCAGTGATGCAAAGATGGTCCAACAGACTGAAGTGAAATGTAATAGAGCACATAAACAAGAGAAAGAACATGAACCACGCGATCATATCAGTAGACACAGAAAAGGCATTCCACAAAATGCAACACCTGTTTATAATTTAAAAGAAAACCTGTAGAAAGCCCAGAGTGGTGGCACATGACTGTAATACCAGCACCTGGGAGGCTGAGGTAGGAGGATCATTGCAAGTTCAAGACCAGCCTGGGCTACAAAATAAGCTCCAGGCCAGGCTGAACTGCACAGTGAGACCCTGTTTCATAAAGACAAATTAAAAACCCTGAAGAAAACAAGTATAGAAAGACTATGCCTCGATGTGATAAAAGTTATTTATGATAAACCAAAAGCTAACATCACACCGAAAGTGGAAAAAAACTAAAAGCATTCCTCCTAACATCAGGAAGCAAACAAAGATATCTAATATCAACTCTTCTATTCAACATAGTGCTTGAAATATTAGCCAGAGCAGTCTGGGAAGAGAAAGAAATAAAAGGCTACATATAGGAAAGAAAAAAATCAAATTATTATTATTTGTGAATGACAAGATACTCAACATAGAAGCCCAAAGACTTCACAAAATAAATTCACCAAGTAGCAGAATACGAGATTAGCACACAAGCATCATTAGCATTTGTGTGCAACTACAGTCAATGGGATGAGAAGGAAATTATGAAAACAATACCATTCACAGAGGCTTCTAGAAAAATGGAAAATCTAGAAATTGACACAACCAAGGAAGTCAAATATCTCTACAAAGAAAACTGTTGTACTCTCAAGAAGGAAATTAAAATGGATCCCTAAAATGGAAAGTTGTTCCTTGTTCCTGGATATGCATAACCAATATTCTCAAAAAGGCCATACTGCCAAAACCTTTATGGAGATACACTGCATTCTTAATCAAAATACCAACAGCGTATGTTACAGAGCATGAGAAAACAATCTTAAAATTTATATGGTGCCAGAAGAGATCCCCAATATCAAAAACAATTTGGGGCAATAAAAGCAAAGCAAGTGCTGTACCTACCTTCCATCTGTGCTATAAACAATAGTGCTAGAAATGGCATGATAATGGAAACAAACCACACATATGGATCATTTTAACAGAACTCAGGATACAGAAACCTCCTCAGAGATGTTCAACTATTTGATCTTTGAAAGGGGCCAAAACATATGTTGGAGGAAAGGTAACCTATTCAACAAGTGACATAGGGAAAACTGGTTGTCTGTATACAGAAGAATGAAATGGGGCCCTTATGTCTCAGCACATACTAATTGAAAAACAAACAGCATTAAATGTCTAAAAATTAGCACTGAAGCATTAAACCTTCTGGAAAATAAAATATTTAAAACACGTGAAGACATAAGTTTAGGAAAAGATTTCTGAAATTGAACCTTAATCAAAGAAGCAATAACAGCAAAAATCAACTTATGGCACTGTATGAGAATAAAAAGCCACTGTACAGCAGAAGAATCAGTCAGTAGAGTGGAGAGACAACCCAAGAATGGGGTACAGTTTATGCAAGCTACTCCTCAGAGGACTATAGCTAAACTATAAAAAAACTCAGATTATTAAACAAACTAAAATTAAAGACGCAGTCAAGAAATGGGCCAGAGAGATGAACAGACAATTCAAGAGGAAGAAATGCAAATGGTCAATAAATATATGAACAAATGTTCAACATCCCTTGCCACAGAAATGCAAATTAAAAAGCTAAGATTCCATGTTATTCCAGAAAGAATGACAATCATTTAGAAATCAAACAACAACAAATGTTGGTATGGCTGTGGTGAGAAACAAACCCTTCTGCACTGTTGGTGAGAATACAAAATAGTACAACCATATAATAAACAGGATGGAGGGCAGGGAATATAGCTCAGCAGCATGGCGTCTGCCTGACAAGCTTAAGGTCCTGAGTTCTATTCCGGACAAAAACAAAAAAATAGTGTGGAGATTTCTCAGAGAACTGAAATTAGAAATTCTGTAACTCCCAGCTCTCCCCCTGCTAAGTATCTTCCTCAAACAATTTAAGTCATCATAGTACAGTGATACATGCACACCCATGCTTATAGAGGCATAATTCGTAATAGCTAAATCCTGAATGCAGCCTGTATATCCATCACCAGATGCCTGGATAAGCAAATGTATTGATATATAATGGAATTCTACCTGGCTATAAAGAATGATATATTGAGACATCTGTAGGAAAATTTATGCACCTTGAAAGTATAATGTTAATTGAAAATAACCAGTCATACAAGATTAAATACGGGATGGTATCTCTCATTTCACAGAGGCAAAGTACACAGAAAGAAAATGAAAAAGATGGATAGAAAGTGACAAGGGGCACTTCTTGTAAGAGAGAAGTGGTGCAAAGGAACAAGAATGATGTGTGTGGAGGAAGAGAAGGAGAAATGAGAGGAATAAAGATGTGCCATGTACAGGAACCCGAAAGCTCCAATTAGTGTAGTTATTCATTTATTTAATTTTTGATAGAGGGAATCAAACTCAGGACCTTGTGCTTCGCAGGCAAGCACTGTGGTGCTGAGCTATCTCCTGGACCCCTAATTACTGTACAGACTCTATCGCATAACATGAGCTAAGACAAGTAATATTAACACATATCAAAAAGGGCATCGAGGTACTGGGCAGAGGGGCGGGAGGAGAAGGGGATTTACCAAAAAGAAACAATCTGTAAAATGTACATTCTACCAACCCAAATAATTGTAAACCATGTAAATTGCAAAATTGTACTAATAGTATAAAAAAAATTATAGAATATATCAAAAAATTAGACCCCCCAAATTTAAAGACCCACTGAAAAACTGGGCACCAGAAATGAATAGATACTTGTCAGGTAAATTACAATTGGCCAATAAATACAGGAAAAAATGATCAGCATTGCTGCCCAGTAGAAATCCAAATGCAGACAATGCTGAAATCTCATCTCACTCCAGAAAGAAAGGCTATATTCAAAAAATTAAATGAAAGCCAATGCTGGCAAGCCTGTGCAGAAAAAGCAACCCTGTTTCATTGCTGGTGAGAATCTGAAATGTCTCAACCACTATGAAAATAAGTATGGACATCACTTCTAACACTAGCAGTATTAATTACATTTAACTAGTATATTTTCCTTCTAAGTATCTTCCCTTAAAAATTAAAAACATTGTATCACAGTGATCTATGCACACTTATGTTTATAACAGCACAATTCACAACAGCTAAACCTCGTAAATGGCATATATGTCCATCAACAGATGACTGTACAAAGTGTGTGTAGATAAACAATAGAGTACTACTCTGTCATAAAGAAGGATAAGTTTGAAGCATATGTACTCAAATTGTTGCAACTTGAGTATATATTGTTAAGTGTAGTAAATGAGATATACACTTTTAAATATCACCTGCTTTCTTTCAGATGAGAAACAAAACACAAAAAGAAATCTTTGTAAAGTGTACAAAGTCAATATGAAGACTGTGATCATTACATAGTACAAAGATATGAGAAAAGGAAACCAAGAAATGCTATTGGTGGGGGAAAACAAAGGGAAAGTGGATCCAAAAAAATTATGTCATGTAGATATACACAATTCCCACAATAAATGTAGTCATTCCGTCTTACAACACAAACCATTACATACCTCACCCAAATTCCTCAACTTGATTGCTGGCAGCAATTCCAGGGAACTCCTGCATTGGACAGAAGAACAAGGTTACAGAAGCTGTCCTTTGTCTGGAGTGTGACCAGGGACTCTGACTTCCCCTCTGATGACCTGCACAAGCATAATGCAATCCAAGGACACCACCTCCCTGTAACCCCAGGGGTAGAATTCATGGCAAAGTTAAAGCTCTCTTGTTATGCAATTGACCTCCACTATGATTACTACTGCTCGATACGGTTCTCAAAACATTATCAAGAACAATCAGGCATGAGAAATATAAAGTATCATAGAGGAATGGAAGAAGTTCAGTTATCATTATTTGCACATGACCTAATCCACTACGTGAAAGACCCTCCAAACTCCAGCGAAGCACTCATCAATAAGCAAATTCAGTACCACAGCAGGTTACAAAATCAATATGGAAAAACCAACAGCATTCCTGTATATTAATGAGAACCTCAGGAAGAAAGAAATCAGGCAAACAATAACTTACTCAAGAGGGTCATAAAAATTAAATTCTTAGGACTTTATATAACCACAGGAACAGGGGCCAGCAATACAGCTCAGCAGCATAAACACTTGCCTGGCAAATTCAAGGTCCTGAGTTCGATTCCTGGCACCAAAAAAAAAAAAAAATAACCATAGGAACAAAAGACTTTTCGTGTCAAAACTGCAGTAGTCTGAAAAAGCAATGTAAACATACCTCACAAATTGCAAACACATCTCATGTACTTGGTCAGAAACAATACAATCAAAATGCCAATAATTTGAAAACCATTATTCAGATTTAATACAATTGCAATCCAATTACCAATACCATTCCACAAACAGCTAAAGGAAATGATCCTAGAATTCATTTGCAACCAAAAAGAGGCCTTGGACAGCAAAAGCAAACTTGTGCAAGCGAGGGAAGGGTATCAAAGTCCCAGACTTCAAGTCATACAGTTGAGCTATCCTGATGAACACAGCAAGATCCTGGCATAAGTCAGACTTGTGGATAGGCCGAATAGAATGCAGCATACAAAAACCACACAAAGCAGCACAACTCTCTTTCTTTTGAGAAAAGGAGCAAATACTTTTGCAAGAAGAAACGTAGCTTCTTTAACAAATGGTGCTGGGAAAATTGGCTATTCACATGCTGAAGGCTGAACCCAAACCTTAACTCTCCTCCTGTATTAAAATAAAATAAAAATCAATCAAAGTTCTAAATATTAATATGGAAACACAATCTGCTGGAACACAAATAAAAAAACTGTGGAAAACTTATGTGTAGAAAGAAACTTTCAGAACAAAAAAGCTGCACAAGAAATCTTACCAAGAAAGAACAAATGGAATCAAATCAAGTTAAAAAGTACTACTGCATAGCAAAAGAAACACTCAGCAGAGTGAAGAGACAACCAGTCAAAATGAAAAAAAAAAATTCCCATCTACTCCTCAGACAAACTACTAGTATCTAGAATATATAAAGAAAGAAAAAACATAGCCCCCCTAAATTAAAAGATCCAATCAAGATATGTTATCTAAATGAATAGATAGTTCTCAGATAAAGAAGTACAGACACCCAATAAATACATGAAAACTGGTCAGCACTGCTGGTCATTCATGAAATGCAAATGAAAACAACACTGACATTCCACCTTACTTCACAAAGAATAGCTAATTTCAAAAAATCAAACAATAGCCAATGCCAGCAGCCCATGAGGAAAAAGGAACACTTCTTCATTCCTGGTGGGAGTGCAAACTGGTACAACCACTATGAAATTCAGTCAGGAGATTCTTTAGGAAACAACACTAGAATTTACGTTCAATTTTGACATTCACCTTCTAGTTATCTTCCTGAAAGCACTAAATACATATTAGAAGGAGGGATACATATCCATGTTTATGGCAGCACAACTCACAATAGCTAGAACTTGGAAGCGGCTTATATTTCCATCAACAGAAGAATGGATAAAGAAAAATGTAGCAGTTATATACAATGGAGTACTACTGTGGTATAAAAGGATAGGCTTCAGTCATATGTACGAAAATCAGTGAACCTTGAGACTATAATATTAAGTGAAATAAATCACATGAAGAAATTTAAGTACTGAAAGGTTTCTCTTGTAGGAGAAAATAAAAATGTGAATAAAGAGCAACATAAAAGATATATAAAAGCAAATAGCTGGGCGTGATGTTGCACTCCTGTAATCAAGGCACTCGGGAGGCTGAGGCAGGAGGATCACTGCAAGTTTGAGACTAGCCTGGGCTACAAAGCGAGCTCAAGGCCAGACTGAACTTTACAGCGAGACCCTCAAAAAGCCAAAAAAAAAGAGCAACTAGGCTGACATATATTTAGTATACGGGAAGGTGAGATGGAAGGAGGGGGGATGGAGGGGAGGGAAATGATATAAAAAAGTGGAATTGTGAAGTGTGCGCATATGCATGTCATTTCTATGAAAATATCATCATTATGTACTACAGACACGTATATATATGTACATAACTATGTACGTGCATATTATCTACATATATAACAATATATATATATAACATACATATATAAATATAGAAAATATGTGAATTTATAAAATATACATACATACGTATATATAGTATCCAATATATTTTATATATATTTGTCCAAGAGATACATGGGGAAGGAAAGGAAGAGGGGATAAAAAATTTAAGATGTCGGGGCTGGGGATTTAGCTCAGCGGCAAAGCGCCTGCCTGGCAAGCGCAAGGTCGTGAGTTCGGTTCCCGGTACCGGAGAAAAAAAAAAACAAAAAAAAAAAACAAAAAAAAAAAAAAAATTTAAGATGTCATGTACCTGTACCAACTCCCCACAATACATGCAATCACCTGCACCAAGTGGGGCAGAGCAGGCAAGACAGGCTTTTCTACATGGGTGGGACATCCTTGCTCTGGCTGGGGCTTCCTCAGTGTCGCCTGGAGTTCCGCTTTGATTTAAGGTGCCCTAGGTCCTCATCGCTCTTCTCAACTGAAGCTCCGCCCTCAGAAAAAAGCTCTGAGACAGGGATGTGCTATGTATTTCAGACTGGACTTGAACTCACTATGCTGGCCTCATACTCAGGGCCTCCCGCCTGTTTTAGCTTCCTGAGTACTACAATTACAGGTATAGCCTTCTATGCCCAGCTCTAATTTATAATATACTTTGAACAGTACACAAATAAACAATATTTAATCACAATTATTAAAAATCAGTATTTGCAGTATATTTTATTGACATTAATATGATATTTTGGATATATTCAGTTTTCTTCTCATGATATAAATAACATCATGGTCAGGATTATCTGAATCCAAAGAAAAGAAATGTTCTTTTGCTAACATCATCTAATAGAAGCCAAACAATAACTAATTACTTGGGTTTTGAATCAATGGTTAATGTGTGTGATAGAGTTGGAAAGAAAATTCTTCTTTGCTATTTGCTATATTAAGATTTTTATGATGTATATTTATAGTTACCAATAAACTTAGTGAATAAAAAGTGCAGACATAGACACACCCAAAAGAATGTCTTTATAGGTAAAAATGAAACCCTCAGGTGAGAAAAGTTTCATAGTTTGGGGATCATAAGCCTCTGAGAACATAACTCATCTGAAGCCGGTCCATATATAGTCCTTTTGGGATAAAAGATTATAAAACTCATTCAGTATGTTGATACAGACCAAAAACATTAGGTGCTCTATCAATACTTTCTGAAGAGTGGTTTTTTATAACATAATGAATACACATGCTATATTAGATATCTTGTAATTCCAATTTGAAAATTTCAACACCTACACACGTGGAATGGCTAACAACACTGGCGAAGTTAAACTCGGTGCTGCAGTATCTTCATCTAGAAGAGAAAGTGTGTCGTAGTTACTATTAACGAATTAATGCATGTAAAATCTGAAACCGTAAATGCTAAATGGTAAACACATAATTTTTAGCTACAACATACACTTTCACAGATACAGGGGATGACAGGTGACCTTTGTTTGCATCTTTAAACTTTTTGTTATTCTATACTTCTCTCCATGAACAACCTTTTCTACCGCAGTGCAAAGTCGTGACTTTAATGCTGACTTCCAGCTCCATATAGAAGCTGCAACCCATTACCTTGAAATAAACTGCGCTAACTTTTAGAATTAAAAGAAAGACTCTGACATCCTCTTGGTTCCCCTTGAGCTGAAAGGTGCGCTCTCCTCGGAATTCTGCATCACGTGGTGCAGGGCAGAGCATGGAGGATTTTCTAGAATGTTCTGGGACCTCTCTCGGGGTGGGGATTCCCCCGTTGTCCCTCAGCCCTCATTCTGGCCTCAATCTGCCCAGTTCTTATCCACTCCTCCCAGCTGAAGCCCAGCACTCAGAACAGGCTCTGACTCTGCACTCCCGGCCGCCTGAGGCCAGCGGTCCCCACCTGGGAATTCCTTCTCGGTGAGCAAGGCTCACTGCAGATGCGGATCTGGATTGATGGGGATCCTCTCTCTGCGGTGCGCTTCCGCACTCCCCACAGCCTGTCACGCTCGGCCCTAACCGAGCCCACCCCTCCCCTCACCTGCGGTGGGCTTCCTCACTCCCCTGCAGCCTGTCACACTCCGCCCTAACCGAGCCCACTCCCCAATTCCCTTCACCTTAAGCCGGAGCCTCACAACCAGACCTCAGAGGCTCCGACCCGAAGCAGCCTCCGCGGTCAGTGGACAGCACAGCCACCTTTGTGCCCGGGGTCTCCCAGGGCTCACAGCGGGAGTGGAACAGAATTTTCAAGGTCCGCTCGGTCCTGATTGGAGGTTCAGTCGCTTGGTTCCTGGCAGAGCGGGAACCACCTTCCCCTACGGACTTGATCCCATTCCTTGATACTATGTATCTACCTCCCGGATACACGAGCCTGAGACTCATTGTAACAATTCAGCCCCTGTGTGCTCCAGGGCTCGCCACAGGCTTAGATCTCGGTACTTTGCTGGCCCTTCCTCTCGGATAGGACTTTCTGACTCTTCTCACATCTCACCCTGAATCCCAACTGAGCCGGAGCTCTCTGCTCCCCTCCTCTGAGCGGAGGAACTCAGTAAATGCCGTCGCTCAGCTCTCACTCAATTACTCAGCAGTGAGTGCACAGCACATCCAGCAAGGTGTCAGCAGGTGCGGAAAATGGTTCTCTAGGTTCTTTCCATCCTCCTAGGTGTCATCTTCTTGGATCCTAGTGGATCCTGGACTGCTTTTGCTCAGAACCTCACTCTCTTCACCGAGACCAAAACCTGATGCTGAGAGTCCCGTGATGCCAAAGGGAGACTCTTTGATTGCAGAGCATAATGCTATTACACTGTATTTATTCTTATACTTGCTATTCTACTTCTAGTGCATTCTTCTTATTTTGTCACAATAGCGATTGTTGTAGATGCCAATGCTCAGCAATTAGGACTTGGGGGGTGTATCATTTCATTATTAGCTCAGTCTCTAAAGCCATACGTCTCCATTTTTCAATTGTGCTGGTGTCTTCCCTGGACCACTGGCATGTGTGATGCGAGATACTGCTTCATATTATGCAGTGGAGGGAGGAATCATACTGAGATGGGCCACCTATGGGGTCTCAGTCCCCCACCGGCCTCCCAGGCCCTATCTAAACGCATGTACCACTTCAACAGGCTTCATCTTCCTCGTGCCTCCTTACATTTTAATGTCTACAATTATTTATTCATATGACTGTGTGAGTTTACAACTCTCTCTCTCTCTGTCTCCCCCTCATCTTTTCCCAGGGTAAATTTGAGATGCAAAACATACCAGCACAAACTTTCTCATTTTTGGAACTAAAGGAAATGTAAAGAAATTGAGCAAAATTCATTATTGTGTTTCTCATCACTGAATATGTGATAGTGCCTTTATTTCAGAGTTAATTGCCCTGAAAATGTAAGTAGCGTTTCATAGTTGTCTCTAAAACCACTCAGACATTAGTTAGGCTTCCTTGTTGATATTTGTACATTTCATCTACTACAATCTAACACTTTAAATTGTAAAAATGTGTTGTAAATTTCAGTTGCTTGTAAAAATCACTTAAACTGAAAGTACAACAGTGAATACTAGAAACTGGGAAGGGTATATGGAGAAATGCATAAAGTTTGGGTGAAATTGAGTAGGGTAAAATATATCCATGTTTTATAATATCATACCAAATTCTATTAATGTGTGTATTCTGTGCACGTTAAGGGAAACTAAAATGAATATCATTAAGGTAAATGAAATAATGTGATGAGAATTTCCGACTTTTTGCCCTGGTCTAGAGATTTCAATGTGTTAGGTGGCATAATGCCATAATCTCACTGTGTAATATATCTCTCTATGAATTTGGATTCTTTATGTAATATAATATTGTTGTTTAGATGTGAAATGTCTCCCAAAATCTCCCCATTGGAGGTGGATGCTGTTTAAAAGAGGGGTCACTGTGGAGGTTATATTCTCATCGCTGGCTCCTCCCTTTTCTCTCATTTTTCAGTGCCATAGCATGACCACCTTCGTTAGCCATGCCATTATGGCATGTCATTTCTATCTCTGAGCAGGCCAACCATGGACTAAATCCATTGAGTTTGTGAGCCAACATAGACTGCTCCTCCTTAAATTAGCAAGTGTTCAACATGTTGTCCTAGTGATACAAATGTAACTAATATGAAATCTTGGAGACAGGACTAGAGTCATTGCTATGACTGAACTTGGCTGTGGTCAAAAATCTTTAAAGAGAGGAATTTGGCAAGCTTTGGAGATGCAGTTTAGAGAAGTAATATAATATTGTGTGCAGGATTTTTTGTGTAAAACGTGTAAGAGCTCAGAAAATCAAAACTGACAGGAATACAGAAACTAAAAGTCAAGCTCAGAAGGTTTCAGTTGGGAACAAGGGTCCCACTGGCAGTTGTAGTAGACACCATGTCAAATTAGTTAAACTCTGGCTCAGACTTTCTGTATATTTTCCAGAGTCCTAAAATTTTGTAGGAGGCCGAGAGTGATGGCACCGGAGTATTTAATTCGGCAGTGAAAATTACAAGGCCAGCGAATGCTCAGTTTATGTCACATTTATTGCAGAATCCCAGGAGGAAAATCTACAGTGAGTTCCATGACGCAACGGCAGACATGAAGCAACTGCAAGCTCTACTTCTTCACCAGAAAGAAATATCTGGAATGCTGGAGAATGAAATATTGATTGGTAAAAGAATAGCATTAAAAGGAAGGAAAGTATTTTTTATAGGACAAAGAAGAAAAATGTCTTAAAGGTTATAAAAAAATCAGCAGGTTGACACCCATTATAGAATTAAGGGTCTAAAACTAAATATTTCACTTGAAGGTGTTCTTTGGTCTCCTCCTGTGTCAAGTGGACCTGGCTTCTGCACAAGATGGCAAAGAACACTTTTGGTGCTGGTTTTACAGGCACCCAGAAAGTAAGAGATGTGAAGTTTGCAGGAAAATTTTTGCAAGGTTTGGACATGCAGGGTAACGAAGGCCTAGAATGTTGTGAACTGTGCTAAATATGCAAAACTGGTCTGAGTTCAGAGGAATAAATAGTTGAGAGACATTTTTACAGTGAGGGCCAAGCTCAGCAATTTTCACTTGGGAACAATTGTCCATTGGCAGTTGGACTTGATGCCAAATATGTTATACCATAGAAGAAAACTGACCTATTTTTCCCCCATTTCCTGAAATTTTATGGTGGATTGTGACTAATGGTCATGGATTAATTCATTTTGTGATGGAAATAACAAGATCAGACAATGTTCGAATTGTGTCACGTTTTTTGCTGAAAGCCAGTAGCAAAATCTACAGAAAGTTTCATGAGGAAATTGCTGTGTTGAATGACTTGGAAGTTTTAGTGTTTTACAAGAAAGAGGCCCCTGAAAAGTTGGGGCCAAGGAGATAATGATTGGTAGACGATTAGCATTAGAAAGAAGCCATGGATCAAGAAGAAAAATGCCTTGAAGGCAGAGGAGAAATCAATGAGTCTTCATCCATTGCCCAGTCAAGGGTATAACATTCATTTCAACATAGACCCTTGAAAGTCTGTAGGGTCACATCTTGAGGACAGCCTAGGGAAGTGTTTCTCTGACTTCAGCTAAACAGACCCTCATTGGCCATTGCAGCCATGTCCCAAGAGGGCCTGGATTCAGCACAAGATCATAAACAACCCTTTCGGTATACACAAGGCGCTGGCTATTTAGGCATGCAGCATGTGAGACATATGTAGACAGATAGCCTTCTATCCAGACTTCAGGAAAAGGTGTGAGTGGGTCACAGGCCTTGGCAAGAGCTTTTCCAAGAGAGAGCAGTGTATGAAACTCTGTGAGTGAAACCAAATTTGTAGTCAGGACACTAGGAATTTACAAGTGCCAAGTTCAGTACGTGGGTTTTCATTTGTAAAAAATGAAACAACTGAGTGGATCCAGCCCAAGCAAAAGGCCTTGGGGGCTGCAACCTGAATGTCCATAGGGCCAGGCCTGCCGAGCAGTGTATCGTGCACATCTCACCACAACCTGCCCTGGATGCTGGACGTGGATCAATGGGAATTAGTGTGCGCCATGCTGAGACTCAATCTTGTGTTGCTGTAATTCCAGTCTCTCCCCATTCCTCCCTTTTGCAATGGGAAAGATGACCATGTGGCCCTGCATATTGGAAGGATTCTTCCTTGTTTTTGATTTTTAAGGGAGAACAGAGATAGCATGGTTTCTAATGGGGAGATTTTGGATTTGGAATTTTATTCAACCATGGAGCTATTAATCTTCTGGCTACTCTTAGAGCATTTTGAGTAAAGAGATGCACATGAGTTTCTTTGGGGTCAGGAGAGAAAGATGTTATATAAATTTAAGGACTCCCTGAAATCATGCTGGTTGTGGAGCCTGGTAGGAAGGAGAAATGGTGTGTTCTCCTCTCTGACACCTGCTTCTCCCACCTTCTGCCATCTGTTGTGCTATAGAGGCAACGAAGCATCCACTACATCCTCTGACAATGTGAGGCAAAACCCACTTCTTCTCCTTTGAATGACAGGTTAGTGCTATTTCCTCACAGGCTCAGAATATCTAAAAAGGAAATACATATTACTAATTATTGGATAGAGACATTTGTAGATATAGTAAAAATTACTACTTACTTGTACACATAGGGCTGTTCACTTATTTCAGAACCAGTCTTTATGAGACAGTCTTTTCTCTCCTACAGTCTTGGTTGAGCATCTGAGTGACTGCTCACTTTCCTCCGCAGAGCAATTCAGGAGGCCTTTGCTGAACTGAAAAATGTTCAGACACTTGCCTTGGAAAGAAAGCTACCAGCAAATTAAGTGGTCATTGATCCACACAGGTCTACAACATAAGGAGAATTTACTGGAAACTCCCTTTCTCAAAAGTGGTTCATACAATGAGAATAGACCCACAGAAGGACTTCCTTTCTGTTCCTCAGTCCGCTTTGTAAGGCTCCTATCCTGGCCTTAGGCTACACCCCTTCAAATACAGCACCTTTCCCCATCCTTCAGCCAGTGCCTTTCTGTGAACTTCCTTTCCTTTCAGGTGTCCACCAGAAGGAACACAGTGAAAAGACCCCTACAAAGAGTCTCTTAGGAATGAATCTTCCGCAGGGACGCTCTATATGTGAGGAGAAGTTGACCACAGAGAGACCAGTCAACTGGGCAGTGTAAGACCCTAGAAAATGCACGCTCACAGAAGACAGCAGAGCATTGTGACAGGGACAATGCGGCCTCACTTCACCTGGGAATAACCGTCATCTCACAAGAAATCCTTCCAAATGTGGGGTTTCAATCCCCTGGTTCCTGCACCGTGTAGGACCTCTTTTTACAGCTGTCGCACATGGAGAGTACACTCAGCTTTAGCCGCCATCCAAAAGCGCTGCTCAGAGCAGTCTTCCATCCACTCAGGCTGTCATCTCAGGCCCAAGACACCTCACCTGAGGGTCTGGTGTGGGCCGCCTTGCAGCTGTATTGAAATCACCTCCTGCAGAAGGAACTGTACTTATTCCAAACCACATAGTACTGCAGCTCAGGACTCGCCCATGGCTGCTCCCTGCTAGACTCTACCTGCTCCGTGCTCTGTTACCTGCACTTCAGGTCCTTGAGACCATCTCTCTATCTCTCGACACTGGAGGTCCTCCTGCACTCTCCCATCCCATGGGGTAGGTTTGTATTGCTCAGTCTAGTGTACTCATATCCCCAGTGCACACACAGGGCCTGCCAAGAGCACACACTCATTGAAGTTTGGGGTCAGTGTGCCTGTGAGCAGATGGTGTCCTTTAGAGACAGTAAACTTCCCTTGTATAATTGAAGAAACAAACATCTTCAGGTATGCACATATTTTTAATACTATAGCTCAACATGGGAAAATAAATAAGAAGCCATGAATCAATTTTTACTCATGTTTATTTCTCATCTCCATCTAACATGATATAAATTTCTTACACATTTCAAATGAATTCCACCCAACCCCTATTTTATCACAAGTGGAATATGAAGATTCCAAATTAGTTTCACAAAAGACCAAAGATTTTTTAACATTTTTTTTTGTTTGTTTCTTTCTGGTACCAGGAATCAAACTCATAACCTAGTGCTTGCCAGGCAAGCTCTGTGCCACTGAGCTAAATACCCAGCCCCTAAGGCTAAAGATTTTACACATGGAATGCAAGAGCAATATTCATGTGTGATCAATATGACATTCACATCAACCGTCAATATCAGAAACCCAAATGGACATGCGGGAGCAATATCATTCATCAAAAAAGATGTGCAAGCTACTTCAATTTTACAAAAATGGAACAAGGTTTCAAAATTATGAAGAAGACACATGTCGATTTACAAATCATTCAAATAGAACAGCTAACAACATGGTATGCACTGCATTTTCCCCACCTAACCTTGTTTATCACCTTAGAAAACTGCCTGCTCTCCAGAGGCACACACTGAGGACTGGGCCTTATTTCACATGAGGCAAAAGCTAAGCTAGTTATAGGCTGTATCCCTGTCCCTGGCATACAGCTCACCCCACTGGTGGCCCATACCTCAGGCATGGACAGCCTCCTGTTCCTCTCTCACAGCCTCTTCATGTAGATCTGGACATGACTTGGGATCTCCCCTATAAATCATGGCCAAGTGCTCTAGGAATTTCACCTTACTGGTTTCAGTAAGGGTCCTCGGACTCCATAGGAACTCAGTGAGCAGGATCAGTATTGGGCGCTTGTGAACACTTTTGAAACCCTTCCTGTACCAAATCCTCTGCGATGAATTTTCAAGGCTCTCAAGTAACAAAGCGCTCCCCCTGAGGTAATATGTCCCTTGTTCTCAGTACTTCCCTTAAGTCCTCCTCACTGGCACCTTTGTCCTTCAAGGAGATGACAGGATGAGTATCATGAGTTTGATTTTGGAATGATCTGCTTATCATCCCCCAGCATTCCACTATAAGGGAGGCACCAGACAGGGACAAGAGGATGCATTTGCCCAAGGGGATACCTTTCCCACACATCAATGTCAAAGCACATGCACATGCACTCACAAAGTTCCCTGAAGATCTGAGTAAAGTGGTTGTTAAAACTGTGGTCCGCAATGTGTCGTAATTCTGGCTTGGTAGTCAGCTGCTTCTTCATCAAAGAAGGAGTAGAATCTGCAAGAACTCAGAGATCATGTCATCTAGTGACAGGTGGTGGAGGATATGGTAAACTAGTATCTCCTGTGAGGTGGATGGATCCTGCTCTTCCTGCATACTGGAGCCCTCATTGGATTGGCTCCTTTGAGGGGAGGCCATTGTAGTGGGACAGAGAAAATACACTAAGGATTCAGACTACGTGTTTGTGCCCCACCTGAGGACTCTCTTGGAGGAGGCTAGATTTGAGGAGAGGAGGCAAAAAGGCCCAGGAAGCTTGGAGTAGGCCAGATTTAAGGAGAGGAGGAAAAAAGACCCAGGAAGCAGTGGCTACTACTTCCTTGCTCTCAGGCTTGAGAACCAGCACGTGCACCAGAGCCTTGCCTCTCTTTGGGCAGGACAGCCTCCTAGCTTGCTGAGCTGACTCCTCTGGCCATGCAGATATGCTCAGGTTCATTGGGAACAATAGTATTCTAAAATTCCAGATACTGGATGGAAACTATTGATTCTAACTGAGAAATAATTTTTCCTAAGTATTTTCTTATCTTATACTCACTTATTTTTTACATCTTCTATTCTTTTTCATCTTTCCTTATTTTTATACTGAATATAACATTTTCATTTTTCCCTTTTTGTTATCTTGACTTATTCAGCAGTTTTTTCCATTACTTCTACCTAATTCTATAAAATTTATTTTAGTCCTGAAGAGGATCATTTCACCTGGTTCTCTCTCCTTCTCATATCCTGTACTTTACACTTTCATATTTTTCTTCTTGCATCCCCCTTTTCCAGCCCACTATATTTCTAGTAGTGCAACCATTATGCTGTATTATTCTTCATACAGTTAGTTAATTCTACAAAATTATTGTTGACATTTTTCTGTCATTATCAATGCTATAGCTGTCAAATTTAGTCCATATTAGCTATATGTCAATATCTGTGTTCTAGTAATGTTTACATTATAATTGCAGATTTCTATTTTACTGTTAAGGGTGGTACCTATTTGTTGTACTTCTGTGTTAACACCCAATTTTTATTGGATGATACCACTGTAGCTGATTTCTTTGACACTGCCAGTTCATATAGTGGTTGATATTTATAGATGTCAGGTCTCCAAACTAGACCCAACCCAGCTAGGAAAGAAAAACTCCCCAAACAGATCTGTTATCCAGAACTTCAGGAGCACAGCATGCAACAGGAAGCTGGCAGCTTCCATCAGCTCCACCATGCAGCTCAACCAACCTGCAGCTGCCCCACTCAGATCAACTGCAGAGAGTTTATTGCACAAAAAAACAAATGTGCTCTCCTGCCAGCATCCCCTGTACCCAACACATCACCTAACCCTCGACTCCCTACTTAGAGACCCAGAATTTTGTACCTTCCTTCAAAATGCACCATTCCCCTACCTAAACTCCCCTATAAGATATGCTCTCTTCCCTTTTGGGGCCAATGGTCTTTTTGCCCTTGGCCCAACCACATCCAGTCTGTAATAAAGTCCTTGCAGGTTGCTAAATCTGTCTGTCTTAGTGGTCTCATGTGTCCCTCGGTTTACCCTAGCAATACCTAGTCTCTGTATGCCCTTACTTTGTTACCTTTGTGACATTAACAGTACTAATGCACATTCCCAGACTACTTGGCCTTGGGCAAATCACACTGCACTATCTCCTCCAAAATTAACACAATACATAAGGTATTAGGACACAGCAAAGAACTGCAATTACCCATGCCCAAACTACATCCCTGAAAAGAAGACTAATTACACAGATCTCTATACTGGTACCCAAGTCCTTCCACCCTTCCAGGGTGAACTTCAACACAAACTTCAGCACAAATCAAAACAAAGAAGAAAATAAGAAACATGAAAACAGAAGGCAAGTAAATTCTTCCCCAAACTCCCAATTTCCCTAAAGCCAATCCACTGGGCATGGCTGAGGAGACTAGTATAAGCCATGTACCCAAATCTTTTGAAAGGATTCCAGAAGGAGATAGAAGACACATCAAAGAGTGTCTGGCTAAAACACAGAATATGTAACTAAACAGGAAATGGAAATAATAACCAAAAGGATCAAGGAGCTGTCAGAAGACTATAACAAAAAGCCAGCTGAGCTAGACAAAACTATACACAGTGTGAGTGAACATTTTAGCAAAGAATTACATTCCAAGAAAAGATTAAATCAGAAATCCAAGAACTGAAAAGTGTATTGAAAATTTGCCCAGCAGAAATGACCAACAATACATAAAAATTCCAAATAAACTCATATCGGTCAATGAAGTTGAAGAAAAAAATAAAAAAGCCAGGCATGGTGGTGCATGCCTGTAATCCCAGCACTCGGGAGGCTGA
>NW_004955498.1:4758131-4766048 GCF_000276665.1 Chinchilla lanigera | reverse complement strand
ATATATTTCTCTATATATAACTACCAACTAAGAAGCGACCAAGTCTCCATGGATGCATTGCTGAATTCATCAAGCACTCTAGAGAAGATCTAATGATAATGCTCCTCAAACTCTTGAATGAAACTGATATAGAAACAGTACTCTGAAAGTGATTGTTGAAAATAAGCATTAGCCTGGTCCCAAAACAAGAAAATGGCACAACTGAAAAGTGAAACTGCAGGCCAATCTGTTTAATGAACATAGATGCAAATATCGTCAATAAAAGAGAAGCAAACACAATGCACAAAATCTTCTAGAAGGTCGAATGTGATGATCCACTAGGATTCATTTCAGGGATGCAGGGATGCCTCAACATGCCCAAACTGAAGGTGTAATGTACTCCATAAACAGAAAGAAATACCCAAAAAATGCACAGTCATCACAATAGTTGCACAATGAATATGTGACAAAATCAAATGTCCATTCACGATGAGAATTCTGAAAAAACATAACTATGAAAAGTATATCTCAGTCACATAAATGTCATTTTTGAAATATCTTTGGTGAATTTCATATTAAATGGTGAGGAATGGAAACCTTTCCCTCTAAAATCTGGAACAAGATGAGATGTCTGCTATCACCATTCCTATTCAATATACATCTCAACACATTAGTCAGAATTGTCAGGCAAGTGCAAGAAATTAGACACATATATAGAAAAGGAAGAATAAAGTTATCATTATCTAGAGATGATAGTATGTATTACATAGAAGACCTCAAAAATTGATCCAAAAAGTCTAAAAATTAATACCATAATTCAGTAACATGTCAGGTTACAGAGTCAGCACAGAAATCTCTATAGTGCTCCTGTACGCCAATAATATACTCATCAAGATGGAAATGAGGGGAAAATGCCTTTCAGGATAGCATCAAGGAAAATGAAACACTGAGAAATTAACCTACTATGGAAGTAAAAGACTTCTACAGTTAAAATTATATTACACTGATAAAAAAGATTGAAGAGACCACCAGAAAATGGAAAGATACCACATTCCTAGAGACAATGAATATAGTCAGATTAATCATCCATTCAAAATTATTAAATATATAACTATTATTATACAAATTTAATGCAATCCCAATCGAAATAAAAATAGCACTCCTCATAAACTGTAGAATACAAACCTAAGGCCAGGGATTCAACTCAGTGGTCCAGCATTTTCCTGGTAAGCATGAGGTCCTGAGTTTGATTCTGGTAAAAAAGAGAAATACAAACCGAAAATTCATATGAAACCAGAAGAGACCTAGAAGAGCTAAAGCAATCTCAGTCAACAAGAGCTAGGCATGAAGCATCATAATCCCAGGCCTCAAGCTGAAGTACAAAAGTACATGAATAAAAAGAGCATGGTACTGGCAAAAACTGACTTTTGGATGAATGGAACACAGCAGAGGGTAGCGACACATCACCAAGCAACCTCAGCTGCCTGAACTGAGACAAGGGGCCAAGTACTTTCCTGGAGGAAATCTTGCCTCTTACACAGCTGGTGCTGGGAAAATTACCTATCTACATAGAGATGGTGGAAGCTAGACCCATATCACTCATGCACTACACTGAGGTCAAAATGCGACAGTGGCCACATCCTCTTATTATGCCCTAAGTGATCCCAGTCCTCTTTGCTGCTTAGACCAGAAGCATAGGTCTCAAATGAAGGCTCTGAATCTCCGCTCCTGGTGCCGTGATCCAACAGTGGGTGATATTCTGAAAATTGTTCCCCCCAGGGTGCTGGGTGTAACAGAGCTGGATCTGGATTGTTTGGGGCCCTCTCCCTGGCTTGGGGCCTCTTCATTGCGTGCTCAAGTCCTCATCCTGACCTAACCTAGCCCAGGTCCCCTCTGCTCCTCCCACCTGAAGCTTAGTCCTTAGCACTAGGCTGTGACCCTCCTCTCCTGGTGTCCTGAGGGAAAGGGGTGCTCCCCTGAGACATTTTTCCCCTGATGCAGCCCACCTTTGACTTACCTCACACCAGACCTTTTGCTGTGCCCACATCAAGCAAATTCCTTGGTAAAAGGCTCTGATTATTACTTCCTATTGTGGAGAAATAGGGTGCTCTTCTGAGAATTCTGCATTGTCAGGTACAGGACCCACAAGAGAGGCTTTTCTAGAACATTCTGATATCTCACTGGGGTGGGGACTCCTGAGTACCACCAGCAGCCCCTCACCAGAATCTAACTGATCCCACACTCTTATCTCTCTGATCCTCTCCGTTTAAGCTCACAGCTGAGAAGAGCACCTCTCTTCCCTCTAGCCTAAAGCAGTAGCAGTCAGTGGAGGTCAATTCCAGAAATGTACACAGGGTCTCCCAGTACTAACAGCCGGAGCAGAAAGGAATTCTTCAGGCTCCTTCCTCCTCCCTAGAGATCAACATCTTGCTTCTTGGCAGGGCCTGTACTCCAGTCCCCTATTGACCTGATTCTGTTTCCCATTGTGCTCTATCTCACAAGGTGCAGTAAGACTAAAGTTCATTCTAACAAATCAACCCCTCTGAGGTTCAGGGTTTATAAAATATGAAAATCTGGATCTTCTGTGGAACCTTTCTTTAAGCTGGGATATCTCTGTGCAACTCACTGCCCACCACCATGACCCGAAACCAAACCTCACGCGTTCTACTTCTCCCACCTAAGCCTGAACCTGACAACAGACTCTCCTGTTCCTCTAACCCAATGAGGTGCAGTCAGTGGACCCTTATTCCAGCAATGTGCCTGGGGTCTGACAGCAGGGGTGGAAGGGGAGTCTCATTTTCCCCCCAACCTCACTAGGAATCATTAGATTGGTTCCTGGTGAAGCCTGGACTCTCGTCCTCTATGGACCCCAAGCTGTTCCCCTCAGACCAAGGACCTGACTTTAAAGCTCCCCTTAGTGGCAAACTGACCTCACTTGAACATCCTGCCTGACAGTGCAGGGATGACAAAACAGTATGTCTGGATTTTTTGGTGACGCTGTTTCTGGGACAGGGAGTCCACACTGCCACTCCAGCTCTGACCTTAAGCCCTGACCAAGCTGGTCCCCTCCCCAGTACCCTCAGTTGAAACAGACACCTCAGAGCAAGGCCATCTCTCTGACCAAAGAGGCAACAGTCAGTAGATATGACATCCATCGTTGTGCCTGGGTTGTGACAGGAGAGGAGGAAATGGATTCTCTGGGTCACCTTTGTCTTTCCTGGGTCTTCACTTTGGTTCTTGACACAGCCTAGAACCCTGCTCACTTTGGCCCTGAGAATGTTGAACTCACAAGAAGACACTGACTCCCAGGGTTCCATGGGGCAGAAGGGTGGAGACTCAGATTTCATCATCCAATAACTATGGCTAGTACACATGCTTCAATGCTACACTTTTCTATTTCTCTTGCATTATTTCTCTTTGATTAAATTTTAGTTGTGTTTTGAAAGCCAGACCTCATCCACCAGCCTGGGTGCAGGTGGTTATTAGCACAATCTCTGGAGACATACTCTCTCCACTTTCCTGCTCTGCTTATTTTGTCCCTGGACCACTGACATCTCTGGGATGAGGTGTTGCCTCAAATTTTGCAGTGCTGTGGAGCCAAGAGTTGCAAACCTTTCTTCCAACTTATGTTGTTATGAGCCATCTTTGCAGGCCTCAGTGTAGACCCCCATCTGCTCAGCCCTATCCACACACAAGTCCCAGTTTAATAATCTTCAGTTTCATCCAGAGATTCCTCATGTTCTTATGTTTAGTTTTAGATGCTCATATGCATTCACTGTACTTCTATTGCCTCTCTCTTCTTTTTTCCCGTGTTAATTCAGAATGCACAGGGCAGTAGCCTACCTTATTTGTGCAAGTGTAAGGCACTTACTTATAAAGAATTTAAGGAAAATTGAGAATTTGAACAGATTCTCCTTTGTTTCAGTGAATATAATATACTGCTGTATTTATACCAGAATTTTTTCACCTGCCTTTTTCTAGAGAGTTTTAAATCTGCATGTAAAAATGAATAAATTTTGTTAGACTTCTTTTTAGATATTTTTACCATTTATCTTCTGTAAACTAAAACTTCGACTTTGTGTAAAATGTAGTTGCTGGAAATCGGGATCATTATTTGAAATGAAATAAGCCGGGTACATAGCAGCAAGCACAGCATGTTCACCTTCATATGTAGAAGCCTCTAAACAGTCAATCGGCATGTCCAACATTGTGATCCAGAGGTTGTGAAGGGTGTGGTGAAAGTGGATAAAGCTATACTGGGTTTGATGAGTGTGCACTATATCCATGTGATGAAGAATCACTGTGAATCTTTCCACTAATGTATATAATTTATACACATTCATCAAAAGCAAGGTAACATTTTAAGAAATATAAATACTGTGTATGGGCTTTCCAAAGTGCTTACCTGCTTTCAGAATTCAAATGAGACAGATGATACTGTCATAGGATCTAATTCTTTACAGTGTTCCTGTTTCTCACTAGGGATAGAAATATTTATGCTTCCCATATGGTTTGTGTCTGGATGTCCCCCCAAAGCCTCATGAAGTCATGGGGCAGACTTCTAGAGTTTGTGCTTGATTTATGGTCCAATGTTGCAAGTATGGATGTGAGAGCTGCACCCGCCCTGGGGCGGATAGTTTGCATACAATATAAAGGAGGGAAAGAGGCTGCTTGCCACAACTTCCCCTTTTGCTGTTGTTCCTTTGTTGTTTTTCTGCTGCCATGAGCTGTTGCCCTCTTCCATGTGCCACTCTGCCTTGGAGCCAGCTGATTATAGACTGAAACTTCCAAAAACTGTGAGCTAAATAAACATTTCCTTCCTTAATTTTGGCCTTCAGGTTTTTGTCTCAGCAATGAAAGAAACGTTATCAAGACAGCTTCACACCTAAAATGTTCTCCATCATGTCTCATTTGGAGTTGGGACCTCGTGAATAGGGTAGGTCACTTGGAGCCACATTGGAAGGGTATATTTGCTTAAGTTTCCCCTTTACTTCTTGGCTGAAAACAGTGGACCAGAAAATAACCTTTCCTCCTTTCCATTGTGGTGCCTGGTATTTTCTTCCAGCCATGAGAAATCAAATAAAGAAGTGTCTATTACTATTCATATTAATAGGTATTGATAAAGATAGATACAGTACCTCTATTTAGATTTTCACTATCTCCAATATATTATATTTCTAAGTTCACAGATCTTCTTTGTCTTTTGTGAAACAACCTTTTTTCATCCTTTCTATTCTTTTTTTAAATCATGCAGTTCTATATCAATTTCCAATTTTTATGTTCAGTATAAAATGTACCAATAATGACATTGTATTTAGTGACATATGTAAACTCAATCATTACCTGTAAAGGATTTTTGATGATAGAAATTTATGCTTATAGGTTCTTATTTTCTGCACATAGTTTTACTTCTGCATTTTCAATGTGGAGGTCTTTGTACAAATCTTGTTGCACTGAACAGACATTGAACAATCTCACCAAACCACATCCCATTCTGTGAATTCATTATTCTTCATTTCTTGTTAACACAGGCACTGTGGAAAGCAGTGTGGCTGTTCATGGAAAGATTTCCCTATATGCACACATCCTACATACTTCTGGCACATGACTGCCTACTTCATCTCTCCTATACTGTTAAAACTGAAACCTGGGTACTGCAACTGCTGAGATGAGCAAGCTCACAGATAGTAAACAAGGCTAGGACTCCCACTAGGACATATGTATTTGAAGAAATCATAAGAGGGTGAAGCCAGTGATTTCAAACATCAGCTCAACAAAGTAGTGGGTGCTAAGGGAGCATTGGGAAGAGGAGGTGAGTCAGACATTTTTTGCTAGTAGTCCCAAATAGGAGATTGGATTTCAAGGTGCACAGATCCATTTGTAGGAGAAGTGGGCAAATCCACACCTCTGAGTTAGCACGGTTGGATTTCAGTTACCAACTTACAAGCTAGGTGATGGTGGAAGGGAGAACAGAATGTACCAATGTGCATTTTCTATCTGAAAAATATGGAGGAAGCACCCTCTCTTTTATGTCATCCACAGTGCTGGAGCTTGAGATGAGAAGTTATGGCTGGTCAGTGTGCAAGGCTCTTTTGGGGTCTTTAAAATTTTCTTCATTATCCAACCAGAGCATCTTGACCTCCTCATCAGAACCCCATTCCCCATGGGCTTGTCTGTGTGCTGCTCTGCGATGTTTAAGCACCTGCAGCCCAGAGAAGAATGGGCTGAGGGTGAGCCTTACTGACCCAACAAAGCGTATGCTGCGGCCCCTTACCAGCCTGAGTAAGGGTTTGGAAGGAGAGATCAGGATGCCTGACGTTGACCACTGGGAGGCGCAGAAACTATGAAGATGTACAGAGAACCACCAGAACCTAGTAGGGATATTGAGGAAATAGAGGGCCCCTTCTCAACCCAGGTGCAAAAACAAGGTGAGTCAACCCACCTAAGCTCCTTCTTGAATCCTTCCATAAAGGCTCCTTCCCTCTCCTCAGGCAAATTTCTCTATAACTGTATGGCGAGGCTCCAGGTTTGGTTTCTTTATTCATAGGCGCCTAGTACAACTTCACCATGTTGCAGTAACTGGATTCTACCAAGGGCTCTTACATCCTTACAGTAATTTCTCATTTTAGTGAGCCAAGCAAAGAGTGCTGCTTTCATCCATTTTCAAGATGGTTCCCTGTAAACATGAGAACTAAACAAGGAGAAATAAGAATAGAGCCTGTCTCCCTTAACACAAAGAATAAAGCCTGGGTAAGTGTTGGGTGCTAAGGATTAATTTCTTTCTTAACGGTATCTCCAGTCAGCAGTGAAAAGGCGTTGAAGTTTTGTATCTGTCTGTGGACACAGGAGTGGAGCAGCAACATGAGGGTGGGATGAAGTGTGTGGGGGAGTGTGTCACACACCAACGAAGGCCTAGAAATTAATCACTTGTAGGTGATCCTCTTCATTGTGATGCTTCCTGCACCCTGACTTGTACTGTAATCAACTGAAGCTCCCCTCAAAGAACTAAAGGCATCACACTACTAAAAGTTGTCAGTGCTACCAAGGACTGAAATAATGATATCTAGAAGCTACACACCCAGCACTAATTAGCTAACTTTCTTGGTAAAATGGTTTTGGACCGAACAGTTGATTATTAATGGCAGGGATGGGAATGGTTTGCCCCTAGTGTTTTGGGTGACATTTTCTAACATATAGTGTTTCTTTAGGATAATCTCACATTCATGATACCAGCTTTTACCTTATGAAAGTACAATCATAGAAGAAAGAATAGATAAGACAAACTGAATGCAAAACTAAGGAAATAATGATAATAGCAGAAAACTTGGAATTTGAATATAAAAAGATAGGAAATAACAATGACAGAAAAAAGCTCTTTGTATCTAAAATTGTTAACAGGTCTAAGTCTCTTACCAGATTAACCAGGTAAAGAGCAAAGACTCATTCTCTGTACCAGATACAAATGCTGAGGAATCCCTACAGATACTGCAAACATTAAAGAACCTATTTGGGACTAACATGGACAACTTTGTGTCCATCAGGTTGACACTTCTGATTAAATGGACAAATTCCCTGGAAGAAGCAAGCCCAAAAGAATCACTTAAGAAGAAGTAACTTAAGTATTCTATTTCTATTAAAGAAATAAAATTCACAATGAAATGTATACTATAACAGAAACCTCTAAGTATACATGGTCTAATTGTTGGAGTCTTTGGAACATTTTAGGGAGAAACCATACTCATTCCATCACATAAACTGTTTTTGAAAACAGAAGAGGTGGTCAGACATGGTAGAGCATGCCTGTAAACTCTGCATTAAGGAGGCTGAGGCAGAAGGATTGCCATGAGTTTGAGGCCAGCCTGGAATACCTGTGAAGAGAAATGTTAAAGTTCTCACCAACATATTAGCAAATTCTATCAAACAGACTTAAAAAGGGTA
>NW_004955498.1:4756750-4758031 GCF_000276665.1 Chinchilla lanigera | reverse complement strand
TGGAATAGCAAGGCTGGATTAACATTAAAATATCAGACAATATAACATAATAAAGAAGAAAATCATACTGACTGGCATATCAATTCGTGCAGAAAAAACATCTAATGAAAGCCAACACAATTTAGGATTATTAAAAGTCTCTGCACACCAGTAATAAAAAGTAACTGTCACAACCTAAGAATTGAGCATCTATGCAATCCCAACTCTACTAGCATACTTACAAGTGTTGTAGAAAAATATTTCTCTTCTAGGGCAAGAACAAAGCAGGATATTTTTTTTTCACCAGTCCTGTTCAACACACACTGAAAAGGAAGAAACAAAACCATCTTTGTTATCAGAGAGTCACTGTCTAAGTAAGAAAATTCAATAGAGTCTAATGTGGCTGTTGAATTCAGTCAGCAAAAAATGTCACAGTCATAGTACATAAAAAATTGTGAATGCCTGTAATCCCAGGCTCTCATTATGTAGTTCAGGCTGGTCTTGAACCCACTATGTAGCCCAGACTGGCCTTAAACTTATGGTGATCCTCTTGTTTACATCCTTTATTTTTCTTTTTTGGTGATGAGGCTTGAACCCAGGGCCTCGTAAATGTTGAAAATGCTCTCTACAACTGAGATACACTCTTAGGTCCATGACATCTCAAATTATATACATAAAGTAGCTCATAATGGATCACAGATCTAAATGGAAAGCATAAAACTATGACATTTGGTACAATACCCATTAAAATGATCTTTGTTGCTTCAGAAGAGGAGATTTTTAAAGATACAGTACAAAAATGATGGTTTCTAATATAGAATTATAATCAGTTGAAGGTGATGTAATTTTAAAACAGTCCCTATAGAAGAAAATGTTCTAATAATAAAAATGTAAACCATAGACTTGGATTTGAAGAATACACACATAATATCTGTCGAGCATATACCAAGAACTCTCAAGTTCAACAATAAGACAAAACAGTCTATTCAGAATAATGGATAGAACATTTGAATAGTCACTTCATCACAAAGTCATGATGGACCAAGAAGATAGAGAAGACCTGTAGAGTAAGACAAGCAAGCACACAGGAAGGCACCCAGCAGCATTAGCTCTTCTAGAGATGCAACTTTAGCCACAATAGAAAGGCTAGGGTTGAGAGCAGTGGTAGAGCATGTGCATAGCATGCCCTGGATTCAGTCCCCACCACCAGAAGAAAAAAGGAAAGACCTGATGGTGTAACATGATGTATCTATTATAAAAACTGATATTCAAAAATTAACGGGGGCTGGGGATTTAGCTCAG
>NW_004955498.1:4754204-4755915 GCF_000276665.1 Chinchilla lanigera | reverse complement strand
TATAGTGTGTTAATATGAGTCAGTGCACTCATTTCTTTCAACAGAGAGCAGAATAAAAGGGCCAAGATGTGCAAGGAGCGTGACCCGTTTGTTTATCTTGGGGCACGGGATCAATTCTTGGTATGGGACATCAATGGCGAGATGCCTGGTAATGATCTGGGTGGTTCATTTGCTACCATAAGAGCAGCATCAGGCAATGTCCTTTTAGGACAGACTGTAGTCCTACTTTTCAGGCTGCTCTCCAAGTCTTGCTTTGACTTGGTCTGCCCTCAAATTCTTTAAACTTCACCAATTATCATACTTCAGAGTCTAGAGGACACTTACAGCAACAAGATCCTTCCCTTGATCCTTGGCTTCTGGCTCAATATCTAGGCTCATCTCCTCCTGACCAAAACAAGTTCATTTCTTAAACAAGATGCTGGAGCGCCTTCCTTATCACTGCACCAGTGAGCACAGTTTAACACCTGACACCAGTCAACCTGACATGTATTTCAAGCTTTATCATCACCTCCTGGTGGCCTCATGCTGTTCCAGTGGGAGTGTTCACCCTTGCGTGATAGCACAGATATCAGTAAGGCTGACATGTCTGCTTCTCCAGAAATCAGTCTGTGTCAACAATGTCATCCTGCGAAGGTGCAGCTTTGAGCCACCTCAATACAAATATCCTTGTTCACTGAGGCTGTGACCACCTGGCATTTGGCTTTTGTAATCTCAGGTTTAATGTTCTGCAAACCATGTCTGACTTTACAATAAGGCTCCTCAGGATCCCAGATGATTTTCTAACAAGGATTTCAGATGTTCATTTTGTGGGCAATCAGCTGCCTTGGCCCAGGTTTGGAAGCTGCCGCCTGTAACAAGCTCCTTCATCCATTCCTGGAGAGGATAAACAGGTGGTCATTTCCTTGTAAAGGGAGAAAAAATTGGCCTCTGCTGTCCAATTTGCTTTGCTTTCCCACTGTGAGCTGCATTATCATCACATTTGGGTGGAGGTCTAGAGGACGAGGTCTCTCCCACAGTGCTCCCTGAAGTCCTCCCCTTGAGTCTGCAAGGAGCAAGCCCCATCTGAGGACGTGAGTTGTGATTCCTCAGGTTTCACAGTCAGAATACAGGACACAATTCAGTTTGAAATCACAGGCAGAGTTGGTCTCATTTGTTCTGAGCCTGCCCGTTCTGCCTTATTTCATCATTTGAGACTGGACACTGTTGGGACCCTCGCTCTGGAGATGCTGAGTTCCTTGTCTGAGTCCACTAAGTTCCCTCAGTCCAAGATGCAAAGCTCAGGAATCTCCTGCTTGCTCAGCGTGCATGGGGCTGCCCCATGATCCCAGCAGGAGCAGACCTCTGTGGGGTCTCCCTGTCTAGGGACTCAGGCACCCTTTGCTGTGAACAAGGCTCTCACTTTTGCAGACCCAACCCATGGAAGTTAGGGGACCACATACCTAATGTCCATGTCTGGTGTTGGAACCTGGACAGAGATGTCCTCCAAAGGACTCATCTTTAGGTGTGGGCTGGGTTCCCTGCTTCCTCCTTTGTCCTGACCTTGGTTGCTGGCAGAACCAGCTCTACCTGAGTGTGCCCTGTGCAGCAAGGTTCTGACCTCCTGGTGTCCTGAGCCCCAGGTGGGGAATGGCTCCCTCCTGGACACCTATCCCCTGTCAAACTCAGTCTTCCTCCTCAGACCAAGGCTCTGACACCCAGGGACATCTAAGGA
>NW_004955498.1:4723003-4752514 GCF_000276665.1 Chinchilla lanigera | reverse complement strand
GTGAATGACCACGTTCGTCAGAAGAGGACAGGGATGCGCTTCCATAGTAGAATTAAGGGATCTCCCAGTGATCCCCTTGAATGTATATCAGTAATCCTTGCTCTGCTTACTGTGGTAAGCAGAGCAAGGTCACACTTCATAGCCTGGAAAGGGCTCAGAACCTTGAGCAAGGAGGTCTGTGTTACAACACCAAGTGTGCTCCTGTAACCTGCATGCAAAATGGAAATTCAAAAGTTTGAGTTTTTTTTTCAGAGATAAAACAACTGATCTAGACTTCTTCCTGCTGAGTACATATGCGGCACCTCCCCCCTTCCACAGGCCAAAAGAAGTGACAGAATGTGCACATGTCACCAGCTCCAGGAGCCTGGAGCCTGGTATTCTTCCCTCAGGAAAGTGGAGAACAAGCTGAAGATGGCTGCAAATGACAAAGACAGCGTGGAGGTCTACAATGTCTTTCTGCTCGCCCTCTCCCTTCTGCTCCTAACAATAAAAAGCCCTTGCCCACCTGTGCAAGGTGAGCTGTTGATCCCAGGAAAATGAGCCATTGCGCCTCCTCTCGGCTCGTTTTGAGTCAATATTTGTTTTCTTTATGGCCTCCTCCAACTTGGTCATCTGAAAACAAATGAAGCTAAGCTTGTGACCTTAAGTGGCCTGTACTACTACCATGCACAAAAGAGGTACTGGCTGGGATCAGCAGCACCCTGGAATGGCTGGGGACTAGACTTGTGGTTTAGGAACCAATGGCAATAAACACCACAGTACTGCTACACTATCATTTCTCCTGAGAACTGCTTTAGGAGAAGGTCAAACAGATTCCTTGAGGAGTGCTTCTCAAAGGATGGGAACTTTGCTGCTATGGAATGAGCAGTTTGAATTTCCTTTAAGAAGTGTCTATTCAAATCAAGGCTCATGTCTGAGATGATTGGCTGTGAGTGGCTTGCTTTCAGTGCAGCTTTTAAACATGCTTCTTGTTTAATACATTTCATGTGGAATGAGAAACTTGCGCATTGAACATTTCTCATGGGTGCATAAATCGGTTCCTCTGCAACCATAAAGAACTCACTCACACAATTTATACCAGGGATCTTCAGGCAGAGTTATTTGCCTGTTACAATCAGCACCTGGTCCTGGCCTGGCCTGAGCGGGTGGTAGTAGGGGCACAGAGAGCATACTGCTCCAAAGTGGGTAGGCTGAGGCCAGGAACACGTGGGGGCGGGCCAATGGGGCACAGCAACAGGAGGAGGAAACCTCCAGTCAGCACAGGCATTTGGGTGATTAGGGCCACACCTGCCCTTCACACTGGGGAGGATATCACAGCTGTCATGGCATTGACAGGTGTGCTCAGGAGCCTGAAGGGAGGGGGAGGCACGAAGGAAACTGCAGTCAGCACCTGTGAGGAGAGGCGGCTCCTGCTCAGGGCCTTCAAGGCACAGAATGAGCTCGCTCCTGTCAGAGGGAAGAAACATGCTCGGCTGACCCTCCTAGGTGTGCAAATAGAGTAGTCTGGGTGCTGTGAGGTCATGGCATGAATATCATTCCAGAGCTCATGCAACACTTCCTACCTATATGACTGTAATGAATACAAAATGGATCTGCTAGTATATCACAGGAAAAGGATAATCTAGTGGACATTCCTAAGGACAACTGGACCATAATGCTCCCATGTCTCATAAAAGAGGGAAAGACAAGCTGTTGGGTGGTGAGGATTTGTAGTGTCACCATAAGGGGTTCATTGTAGATTCATGACCAAAAGCAAAACACAGATTTCTTCTGATATTATTCTCTACTTTTATGGGAAGAGTTTCTTGAAAAAGTGAGATGGGCCTGGGTGTTCTCCACTCTTCTCCAGTGCCCACCTACTCTGTGAGAAATGCTTTGGATGCAGAATAAAGCTCATTTTTATATCATTCTAAAAATATTAGCAGGAGGGGATCTTGTTCTTCACTCACTAGCCCTTGTCTGTTCTTCTCTGCACAGTAACCTCCAGTCTTAATAGGATGACAGTTTTCCCACACCTTTTGATTCATGACCAGTCTGTTAATGTGTGAACTGTTCCTACAGGGAAAACGATGGTCATTGTCTCAATATCAGGTCTAGTGCCATCAGGCATACTGAAAAGCAGGACTTGCCCGTGGAGAGAAGCACATATGCAACACTGGAAAAGGAATGTTGTATTAATTAAGTAATTAATTAACTGATATAATTATTTATTTATTTTGTGATCAACATGAAGAACTTACTACCTATGCAATGACATCAGGATTTGCAGGAGTCCAGCTGCAGCGGATGAATTTCTTTTCCTTGCTGTGCTGTGCATTGTCCTGCCTCCTACACCTTATCAGGAAGCACTGGGGTTTGAACGCTTGTATAATCTCAGCCACATACCTAAGTGTTACATAGAACTTCTCGAGTAACTCATTACATTAAAATCCTACAAAATTGTCATGACGGCTTCAAAATCCAAACTAATGTACCTGAGAAGACAAGGAGTATATTATATTCATGGCACCACAATTCTCACCCACTTGGGAAAGTTGGAGAATGTGATATTTTGCTTCTCAGGCATGCAACCAATGGCTGAAACATCATAGCCGAAAGTTACTTTCTATGTCAAAAGGGCTGGTGCTCTCAGAAGTTTTCCAGGGAGAGCAAAGTGACAGGCAAGGTTTGTTACACGATGTGGGTCAGGGCAGATGATTCTGGCAGTTCCCTTTGGAGAAGGCTGCATCCATTGCCTGCTCATTTTTAGTCTTAATGCCTACTAGGTTTCAGGACCTTGGACTCAGGGTCTTTCTATACCCAGGAGATACATTTTATTACCATGAGAATAGAAGTAGATTCAAAATTAGAGATGAGTTCACCTTGAGAGCAATGAGAACAGGGTGAGCACTCGATGACTTCACACTAGGAATCTAGTGCTGGTCTTGCCATTTATCACACAGGCATCTTAAGAAGGTCCAGAGCCCAGTAGACCTCATGTTCTTCATCTATAAAATGGGCTTGACACACTTATCTGGTTGTAGGACTTGTGGAATAGGAAAAGTGTATTAAAACATCAAGCACAATTTCTGACATACTGTGTGGTACATATTTGATAAATTGGCCCTAGTGTTGTTTAACCATGAATGCCATCAAGCTTTTCCTATAAATTTTGTGTGGTATTCCCATGTATGCTTCAGGTTAATAGGAAAATGAAAACAATAAATTCCCCTAATGCATTATCTGCTAGAGGATATGTTACTTGATTTGATGTTGGGGAGAAATTCTTTGCTGGGAACAACTAATTCGTTTCTTTAGGATCTTGGGTGAAGAATCATATGTCCTTCCTTACCTGCTTTTCTTCCACTGACAAAACTATTTTCAGTCCAATCACCTTCACCAAAACTGTACTTTTGGAGCTCACAAGGGCTCTATGAAAAAGAGACCTAAAACCCAGCCATTCTAGTGACAAGGTACGTGTGTGGAGTGGCTCTGCTGGAGATCAATTACATATTGGGGGATAGAGCAAGGCCAGCCCTCAGAGCACAGAGCTTGAGAGCCTAGCTGCGTAAACAAACTGTTGGGACTAGAGCAAGGCCAGTCCAGCAGGTGTCTGGCCTTGGTGTTCTTCCCTGTTAACTTCAGCACAGATAGTTTTAAAAGTTTTGTATTTTAAGTGTTCTCAGCAAAACATGGCAACCTTGCATTTTTGGGACCATCACATGTTTCCCACCATTTTATCATGTATAAATAAAGTGGTAACCTATTGATTGGATTGTCCTTGCCTCTCACTGAGAGAGGTCAGGTCCCACCCAGGCTCAGCTTTCCTTTTAGTGTGTCTAGTTTTCTGTTAATCTCTCTTAGCCCCTTCTCAGGACCCTGCTGGCTGCTGAGGTTGTGGCAGGCCAGCTCATCACAGATGCAGTTCCATGGATCTTCAAGGCAAATTCCATACTGTAACAGCAAGAGCATAAACACTGTTCACAAGGAAAAGGGTGAAAACCGATCCAGATTAAGTTCTGCTACAAGACAGGGGGAAGGCTCTCTGAGAAGGCTCTATGGAAGGAGAAGCCCTTGCTCAGGCACTGACGGGATCTCTCCTAGAAGAGGCTCACCCCACTGACAAGATTGAAAGAGCCACCTTGTAAGACCGTTCAGGCAAAGTGGACTCACATGGAGAAGCTGTCCCCCAGAAAGCGGTCAAGAGGGCACTGCCAGACCCTGGGAAGGGGACACTCCCAGCAGACAGCCGAGCCTCTGCCCAGAGATTTCAGAGCCTCATTTCACCTGCAACTCACACTTGTCTCTCGGGTATTCTTGGAAGACGCTGGAGACAGGGCTTCTGTCTGTGCCCTGCATAGAACAGCTCATCTCATAGCTGTCCCAAGAGAAGATTCCTCTCAGTTCACCCCCCATCAAGAAGCATTGCTCAGAGCAGTCTTCCATTTTCTCAGGCTTTTACCTCAGGTCCGGGACACCTGACCTGAGTGTGTGGCACTGGCCACTTTGCAGCTGCATTCAAATCTACTCCTGCAAAGGAAATGCAGTTACACTAAGCCACAAACTGCCAGGGCTCAGTACTCATCCAGGGCTTCTCTCTGCTAGATTCCGCCCACCCAGTGAGCATTTTTATCCTCCTCAGGTCCTGGAGGCCTTGTCTCCATCTCCCAACTTTGGTGGTACTCTTGGACTCCACCATCTCCCTGGGTAGGTTTGATGCTTCTGAGTGGGGTGTACTCACATCTCCACCACAGACACAAGGCTTTCCAAAGACCATATGTGCAATGAAGGTTGAGAGTAAATGTGCACGTGAGAAGAAAGGATTCTTTACTGAGTGAGCCACCTTGTAAGATGGTTCAGGCAAAGTACATTTCTCTCATACAATTAAAGAACCAAGTATACTCAGTTATTCAGACATTTTAATAGTGAAGGACAACATGTAAAAGGAAATAAGAGACCAAGGATTTTTATCTCGATGTCCATTCCTGCACTCTGTTTAATTTGATGTAAACTTCTTTCACATTTCCAAAGAAATTCTTGCCTAAATCTGTGGAATCTTCTTCAAAATAAAACTAAAGCTTTCCAAGTTGGTTTGACAAAATAGGAGACTCGAAATTAGTGCAACAGAGAAGAAGAAAACACTAAAAAACTAAATGAGATAGAGTTTGTCTTTGAAAGAACAAATAAAATGAATAAAGCCCTACCCAACCTTATCAAAAAAGAAAGGAAAAAAATTCAAATTCATGCAACAAGGAATGAAAAGGTTGAAATCACTACAGATCCTACAGAAAGTCAAAAAATCATTAATACCTACTTTGAAAATCTTTACTCCCATAGGATAGAAAATGCAGAAGAAGAGGACAGATTCCTAGATATGTAAGAATTACCAAAGTTGAATTAAGAAGATATAAAAATCCTGAATAACCCAATATCAAATAATGAGATTGAAAATATGATTAAAAACTTACCAACCAAATAAAAGCCCAGGCTATGATGGATTCACAACAAAATTCTACAGAAATTCAAATAAGAATTAATGCCAACACTCCTCAAAATCTTCAATGAATTGAACAGGAAGCAATTCTCCCTAACTCATTTCTGGAGGTAAGCATTATATTGATACGAAAACAGGAGAAAGACCCAACCAAGAAAGAGAACTACAGACCGACCTCCATAAAGAACATAGATGCAAAGATGCTCAATAAAAGACTATCAAATAGAATGTAAGGAATCATCAAGAAAATCATACACCATGATTAAGTTGAATTCATTCCAGGAATGCAGGGTTGATTCAATATAAACAAATCAATATAGGTTATACATCACATCAATAAAGCCAAAGACAAAAACCATATGATCATCTCAATAGATGCAGAAAAATCTTTCCACAAAGTCCAGCACTCATTCATGACAAAAACCCTACAGAAAATAGGAATAGATGCTGTTTACATCAAGCTGATCAAAGCCATCTATGATAAACAAACAGCTAACATCATACTAAATGGACAAAAACTAAAAGCTTTCACTTTAAAATCAGGAACAAGACAAGGAGGTCCACTGTCACCACTCTTACTCAACATACTTCTGGAAGCTTTAGCCAGAGCAATTAGAAAAGAGAGAGAAATAAAAGGAATAAGGATAGAAATGGAAAAAGTAAAATTATCACTATTTGCAGATGATGTGGTACTATACAAGAAGGACCCCAAACTCCACCAGAAGACTCCTTGAATTAATCAACAAATTCAGTAGTTTAGCTGGATACAAAGTGAACACTCAAAAATAAAAAGCATTCCTATGCACAAACAACAAACAGACTGAAACAGAAATTAAAGAAACTATACCTTTCACAGCAGCATCCAAGAAATTGAAATATTTAGGAATCAAACTAATAAAAAAAAGTAAAAGACATATTCAGTGAAAACTAGAGTACTCTGAAAGAAGAGATTGAAGAGGATTTCAGTAAATGAAAAAATATTCCTTGCTCATGCATAGGAAGAATTAACATTGTGAAAATGGTCATACTACCAAAATTGTTGTACAGATTTAATGCATTTCCCATTATTTTACCATTAACATATCTCACAGATCTAGAGAAAACATTCTTAAAGCTCATCTGGAACCAGAAGAGACACAGAACAGTAAAAGCAATCCTGGGTAAAAAGATGTATCAGGTGGAATCACATTTCTTGACATGAAATTATACTACAAAGCTGCTGTAATAAAATCATTATGGTACTGCCTAAAAAACCGACCAAAGGATCAATGGAACAGACTGGAAGACACAGACACAACCACAAACACACTCAGCCACCTAGTCTTTGACAAATGGGCCAAACAAATTCTCTGGAAGAACGATAGCCTCTTCAATAAATGGTGCTGGAAAAACTGGCTTATCACCTGGCAAAGAATGAAAATAGACCCAAGTCTATCAACATGCACCAAATTCAACTCAAAATTGATCACAGATCTCAATATTAAATCAGAAACACTAAATTTACTGCAAGAGAAAGTAGGTAATAATCTTGAAGACATAGGGGTAGGCAGAGAGTTCATGAACAAAACCCAAACCACACAGGAAATACTTTAAACAATCAATAAATAGCATCTCATCTTACTGAGTTTTTGCACATCTAAAGAGATCACCAGCAGAATAAAAAGAAAACACACAAATTGGGAAAAAATTTGAGCTGACTCTCCCTCTGACAAAGGACTTCTATCTAGAACATAAAGAATTGAAAAACATCAGCCCTCCCAAATTCAAAGACCCAATCCAAAAATGGGCAGCTGAGATGAATACACACTTCTCAGACAAAGAATTATAAATGGCAAATAAATACATGAGAAAATGTTCAACATCATTAGTCATTCAAGAAATGCAAATTAAAACAACACTGGGATTTCATCTTGCCCCAGTAAGAATGGCTGTCATTAAGAAATCAAACAATAACAAATTCTGGTGAGGCTGTGGGGTAATAGGAACTCTTCTCCACTGCTGGTGGGAGTGCAGACTGGTGAAACCACTGTGGAAATCAGTTTGGAGATTCCTCCACAAACTATGTCTAGAGGTCCCATTCAACCCAGCTCTTCCCCTTCTGGGTATTTTCCCAGAAGGACTGAAAACGTCATATCACAGCGATATATGTGCACCCATGTTTATAGCAGCACAACTTGTAAAAGCTAAATCGTGGAAACAACTCAAATGGCCATCCACTGAGGAATGGATTAAAAAGTTGTGTTATTTTTATATAATGGAATTTTACTCAGCTATAAAGAAAGATAAACTCGAGACTTTTACCAGTAAAAGGTCACAAGTAGAGACTGTACTCATAAGTGAAATAAATCAGATGCACATGTGTAAACTACATATTGTTTCACTAGCATAATAACCTGAAAGAGTGAATGAAATTAGGAAATAGGAAAGACATTGTGAAATGAAAGGAAACTGCTTAAAAGTAAAGAGTAACTGGAATGAGGGAAAAGAGAAAAAAAAGAAGGGGAAATTATGTATATATGAATATACAGGACAGCTAACTTCGTTGTACACTTGGCCTTCTATCACTTTATTGAAAGGAACAATTAATGATTCATTATTTGATCAATCTTGCATGTCTATATTTGTTTTCCTGAGTAATCATTTTGAAGAAATCAATATGTAACACAGCAAGGATTGTTAACTTCCTATCACCTTGTCTGAATTTCAGCATTGCTTGTATTGTTTTTGTGTTATTTTGTAAATGTATGTGTGTTTGTTAATATGTTTTTGTTCTTTTATTTTTAAAATAAAAATTAGCAGACTCTTACATTTGGAAAGAAGAACAAAATTCCTGTATGATCAATACCACACAAAATCACATTCACAGCAGAAATCATAATCACTCTTCAAAATCACAAAACAAAAAGTACACATGTGATCACTACCATTATTCAAATAACATGTGCAAGCCATGCCAAACTTGCAAAAAGGGGTAAGACTTCAAATGTCACAAGAAATACACGTCAATTTTGAAGTAATGCATATGATACAAACATAGAGATGATACGCATGGGATTTTATTCCTCACCTGGTTCTTGAGTACTTAGAACAGTGTGATATCCAGAAACACGAACTGAAGAATGGGACTCATTTCACACGGGGTGGGAACTAAGACAGCCACGTGATGAGGAGCACTCCCTGTCGCTGGCTGGCACCTTGCCCCTTCACTGGCCCATAGCACAGGATTGGGCAGCCTCTTGCTCCTCTCTCAAAGCCTCAGCATAGAGATGTGTGTAGGACCTGGGATCGCGCCTGTTCACCTTGGCCAAGTGCTCTAGGACTTTCATCTTGCTGGTTTCAGCATGGGTCCTTGGACCCCACAGGAACTCGTAATGAGCAGGATCGCTATGGGGCACCTGCCTATACTCCAGGTACTGTAGCTGTACCAAATCCTTTGTGATGAATTCCCAGGGCTCGCCAATAACAAAGCGCTTCCTCTCAGGTAACATTTCCCTTCTTCTCAGTAATTCCCTTAAATCCACCTCACTAATAAGGTTTCCCTTCCAGAAGATGACAATGAGGATGACTACGAGGAGGTTGATTTTAGAAATGCTCTGGAAATCATCACCCAGTATCCCATTATAAGTGAGGCCTAAAATGGGCATAAGGACATATTTTTTCCTAGTGGAATCCACTTCCTGCACATCAATGCCAAAGGCCAGACACATGCACTCACAGATTGCCTTGAATAATAGGGAAAAGTCCCTGCGGTGACGGGGTTCTACATTGTTCTGCATTTCCCACTTGGTGATAGACTTCTTGTTTTGATACTTTTGCAGTAGGATAGGCACCAGTTTAGTTAACTTCTTATCCTGGTACAGAGGGCACAGCAACTGAAGAACAGGGAGGTCCAGGGAGGTCCACATATCCTCCTCCTGACGGATGCAGCACTCACTGGATTGGCTGCTCTGACTGGAGGCCATGGCTGCAGGGGAGAGTAGACACCCTGAGGATTCTGGGGAGAACATGGTGGCCAAGCCCAACACACTTCACTTGATGCAGCAGGGATTTGGGTACTGGAGGAGGAGGAGCCAGAGGAAACAGTGGGCCCTTTTTCCCCTCTGACAGCCTTCCACACCTGCACTCCTACCAGGCCCCGTGCCCCTCTTTGGACAAGGTGCCCTCACCTGAGCTGGCTCAGCTGTGTCTTCCGACAAGGAAGATGTGCTGAGGATCCGTGGGGACAGGAAGCACTTGGTGATGAGGATTCAGATACCTGGAGGAGAGAGGGACACTGTGAGTGTTCTCACCCGACAATAGTACCCTTGTGAGCTCCCAGAAAGGCCCATTATTGGTCTTCTCTTTGCTTGTTGTTTTCAGAGTCCCAACGAGAGGCACTGTCCCCTAGAACTTGGTCAGGAAGTGAGACTGCTCCTCAGGCTACAGCTTAACCTCAGAGAAGGCTCTAGGGAAGCCAGCAGGGATTGTGCAGTCTGGGAAAAAGGATTCCCCTCTGTGCTTGGGCAGGTGGAACCATAGGTACATACCCAGTGCATGCCCCTTACCTTGACTTCTGGTCCTCTTCTGCTGTGTGATCTGTGGAAAGCTGCTCAGAACAAGACTTCCTGCTTCTATTTCTTGGAGCTCCTGTAAGGGACATGGGGGACAGCTCAGGCTGCAGACCTCAGCAGAGTCCCTGTCTTCCAACCCTTATGGGAGGTGGTAGGCTGGGCCCTGTGAGGTTCCACTCTTCTGGGTGAGTGGTTCCCTGTCTGCTCACTCAAGGCCCTCAGCTGTCTTGAGAAGGACCTGAACGCCAGCCTTTCACTGGCCCAAGGCAAACGCCTAGGAAAACTGTCTCCTTGCTTGATAGGGAACGAATGGCAGTAAAGGAAAAACACACATGGCCAGAGCTCCTTGGGGCAACAGCTGGAGGTGGAAAAAATAATTGCAGCCCATGTGGCCTAGGAACAGGAACCTGATCCTTTCTTATCTGGATAAATGGTTAGGGCTGAGATTCTCCCTTGGATGATCCAGGGCTTCCTTAATGAATCTTCAGCTGTATGTGTGGAGACACTTAAAGAAAAAGTGAGGGCAAGCCAGTGTCCCTGTGTTTCCTGGGTCTGAAAACAGAGGACAAAGGGATAGGTGAGGCTAGGGCAAGCTGTGTTCGGCAGAGTGGGTTACCTTTACCTCACCTAGCTCCTTGACTATCTCTGGGATCCGACTTCTGCTGCTTGGATATTAGCTCTCTTGTACCAAGGCCTTGAGCTCTCTGAGACCAGTGATTTAGAACCAAAAGAGAAGCCTCACCCTGAAAACCCACCTCTGAATTCCGGGGATAACCAATGGCTCAGGAAAGATGTCTGGGTAGCACTCAACATGTGTGTCCTGGGCAGCATTATTGTCAATCCTCCCATAGTTTCCTCACCTGACTGGGCAGATCCTCTGACTCGGGTATCCTCACCAGATAGAATTCCCTGCAGATAGCATCTCAGAAAATATTCCTCACTGCCCTCAAATCTCCAGGGTTCTCAAAACAATTCAGCAGGCGTCCATCATATCACCCCTTCCTGAGGACTTAGTGCTGCCAGCAGGACCTGTGCCCATCTCCCTGTGATTCAGGACCCCTGTTGTGGTTTTACCTATATTTTACCCTAAAGGTCCATGAGGTCATAGGCAGAATCTTTAGAAGTTGAGTGCCTATGAGGGCTCACAGCTGACTTGCTCTTAGGAAGTGGGCCATTCAGGAAGTACAGGCTCCCTGCGTGTGATAGCTCAGGATATATCTTCCTTCCTGGATCCCTCATTCACATTCTGCTTCCTGTAAGACTTGGGATATGTAGCTTTCCTCCCACCATTTCCTTCTCTTCTGCTGTTCTGCCTGGGAGCTGGCTGACTGTGGACTGAAAGCTCTATAACTTATGAGCCCCAGTCAATTTTTCCTCCATTGATTTGCAGATGCCAGGTACGGTGTCTCAGCCATGAGGTCACAAGTGAGGTGACCCCTCTGTGACCCTGTAGTTTCTCCATCTTCCCCTTGGCCATACCTGCTCCTATCTCGGTGATGACTCCACTTTCCTACCTGGGTTAGACATAAGCACGCCACTTAGGGCATCTGAATGTTGAGCCTGGGGACAAGAAGAGCCCCTGGGTGGGTTGTTACTGGATATCAGGCACCTCAAATCTTAAGGTAAAAGCCATAGCATGGCCCTGCCAGCTCCTGGCTTCTTCTATTTACCAACATTATGTGGCTTTCTGTGTGGACTTGCAAACTCTTTGGACCAATGTCCTCACTTCCTACCATCTAAATCCATATTGCAGAATTGAAAAGAATGCCATGCAGCCCCCTCACCGGGAACTCCAAGCTGATAATAGTTGAAGATAGGATCTTAGGGGTCACTTTGTTTATAGCTATGGGTTACCTAATAAACATTTAGTGCTGTAAAAGAGCAGAGTGGTTACCAATAGCAATTAAGCCTATGCACGACTCAGAATTCAGAGTACAGAAAATCTTAACTTAGTAAAAACAAACAAGAAACAAACATAAAGACAAGTAGATTCCCGGGAATCCAAAAGGAAATGACAACAAAATAAAAACACCCAAGAAGTAAAAAAGAAACACACTGCATTTCAAAAAAGAAAGCAAATCAGTTCTCTGTGTCTTCTGTTTCATGGGAAAAGCATGAAATCTGAAGAACCAGACTGAAACCGAGGTTCTCAGGAAGTCCCAGGGAGGAAAGGTGGTTCCATGGGCTAGCAGGTGCCGTGATCTACAGGGCAGTGTGGAGTTCTGCTCTCACAGAGTCCTTCCACAGGAAGCAGTGGGTTAGCGTCCACGGTGTAGGTGCCAGCCATATCCTTGGAGAGTGCATGTGTTTGGGTTCCATTCTGGGAAAAGGTGGAGTGTTTGAACCAGGGACTCAGAACAGCCATGGGAAGACTTCAGAGTTCTCAGTGTTACCCTACCACAGTGACTGGGTGAGAGGCAGTCTCAGGAAACCGTCCTGGACAGAGGAAGAGTAGAAGAGAGACACCATGAAGGGTGTGAGCTCAGATGAGAAGAGCACAGGGCCCACCCTCTTTGACCAGAGGCCAGGCCCAGGCTGAATTGCTTCGGATATGAAAGTCTTGACTTGGTTATTGGAGCCCTTCTCCTTTGCCTGTACCCAACACGATCTGCTTCCTGGCTGCCCTCCTTATCTACCACTGGGAGCAGAGACACCTCTTGATTTGGACTAGCTGTAGCCTGGGAAAGCAGAGAGGTATCTGAGAAAATGAAGAATTTCTAGATGCCAAAAGCACAGTGAAATGTTTTAAGTGAAATGTTCGCTTACAGTCAGAAAGAACTTTTTGCTTATCTTTTTCTCACATCTTCTTTTTCCCCTCCTTTTCCTTTTAATTTTCCTGTATTTTTACTCTTCATATAATTTCTTTTCTCCATTTTTTCTGTTATCTTCCATTTACCACCCTTACTTTCTGTTACTTCTATCTAATTCTATAAGCATTCTTCTAGTTCATAGTAGGATACTTGTTCCAATTCCCTGTGCTCCTTCTCATATCATATACTTTGAACTTTTCTATTTTTCTTCTTCATTCTCCCTTTCCCAGATCCTTGTATCTTCAATAGTATAAATATTAAGATTTATTAACATTTACAGTTAGGCGACACTTCAAAATCACTGTTAAATTTTTCTACAATTAGAGGAATTGTAACTGTTTTGTTTAATACATATTAGATGTATGTCAATATCCGGGTTTTTTCATGTTTATACTATTATTGTGGATTTCTGCTTTATATGGCTAACATTGGTACATTATTGCTTCCATATGTATTGTAATATTCAATTTTTACTGCATGATGCTGCTGTAGTTGTTTTGCTTGACATTGCCAGGGTCACATAATAGTTACCATCAATGGGTTTTTACTATATCACAATTCCCAAATTACATTTGTGACATTAACAATTCCAGGATACATTCCTAGAGAACTTGGTGTTGAACCAATTACACTGTATCTTCCCCTCCCAAATTACCAGAGGGGGCCGGATCTTAGGCCAGAGGAAAAGGACCACTGTGAGGTATGCCTGAACTACATTCCTGAAAAGCAAACTAACTAAACAGGTCTCTAGTAACAAACTCTTTCAACTCTGAGTGCTGCAAACTTCAACATACACATACTCCCCTGACCACACATATGAAATGTGAGAAGACAAGGCCACAAAATAGCTCCCAAAATTTCAAACTCCTCCAAATAAAACCCAGGGCACTACAAAGGAGAGAACAGCTTAAGCCACATACCTGAGTTACTTGGAATGGTAACACAGGCGGTCAGAAAAAAGAACAAAGATTATCTCAGCAGAATCATACAAGATATAACTAAAGAGATAATGAGGTAATTACACTAAATAATCAATGAGTTAACAAATAAATTAATAAAAAGCTAGCTGAGCTGGATAAAATGATACAAAATGCAAAAGAACAACTTACAAATAATTAGAGTCTATATAAATGAGAAATCCTGCAGACTAAATATTGTATTGAAAGTGTGGGCAGCAGAAGTGACCACCAACAAATAAAAATTCTGAATAATCCAATACTGGAGAATGAAGTTGAAGAATATCAAATAAGAATAGCCCAGGTACTGCAGGATGTACTCTTGAATTCTACAAGAACTTCAGAGTAGATCTAATGACAATATTCCTTAAAACGGTCAACAAAATTGAAAGAGAAACAATATTCCCAAAATCATTCCTGCTAGTAGGCATCACTCTGATCTTAAAAGCAGAAAAAGATCGATTCGAAAAAGTTAACAACAGATCAATCTCTTTAGTGAACATAAATGCTAAAATCCTTAAAAAGATATTGGCCAATGGAATGCACCAAATCAGCAAGCCCAAATAGGAGTCACTCAAATAAAAAAATGTAATGTGTTGCATGGAAAGATCTAGGAACAAAAATGAATGAATATCAACCTTTCATAAATTTTAGAATCCATTCATGAAAATACAATTTCCAAAGAAGATAGAGATAGAAGAAAAGAACCTCTATTTTTTAAAACCATTTATGAAAAACAATAGCAAATTTCTATTAAATGGGGAAAAGCTAAAAGATTTTCCTTTAAAATCAGGAAGAAGACAAGGATGTCAGCTGTCACCACTCCTGTTCAAAGTAATTCCAAACACATTTGTCAGAGTAATCAGGCAAGAGAAAGAAATTAAAGGCATATACGTAGGAAAGGAAGAATTAAATTACCACTGTTTGTAGATAAGAAGATCCTGTACCTTGAAGATGCCCCAAACACCACCAAAGCTCTCCTAGAGTTAATAACCAAATTCAGTAGCATAGCAGGTTACAAAGTCATCACACAAATATCAATAGCATTTGCGTACACCAGGAATAAACTCACTGGGAAAGAAATGAAGGAAATAATAGCTTTCACAATAGCAAAAATAAAAATGCAATACTTCAGAGTTAACATGACCGAGAAAGTGAATGACCGCTACAACAAAAATTATAGCACTGTGAGAAAGGAGGTAGAACAGGATATGAATAAATGGTAAGATATTCCCTGTGCCTGAAAAGGCAGAGCCAACATAGTTAAAATGGTGATAATTCCAAACTGTGACACAGATGTTACACAAGCCCAATGGAAGTATGAGTAGCATTCTTCACAGAACTAGGAAAAACAATCCTAAAATTCATGCAAGATCAAAAGAAATCTAGAATAGCAAAATCTATCCTGAGGAAAAATAGTGTGCCAGGAGAAATAACAGCCCCAGACCTCAAGTTAAATCACAAAGCTACAGTGATGAAAACAGCATGGTACTGGTGAAAATCAGACTTCTGGAACAATATAACACAATAGAGGGAACAGAAACAACACCAAGCAAACACTCAGCTATGGTATCCTTGACAAGGGGTCAAGTACTACCCTTGGAGGAAAAACAACCGCTTTAACAAATGGAGCTGGGGAAACTTGCTCTCCACAAGAGAAAGATTGAACCTGGACGGGTATCTCTCACCATGCGCTAAATTAAAATCAAAATATTAAAACAGAATCATTCTGCTGGAAGCAAAATAGATAATACTCTGGAAGACGTAGATAGAGGGATGGTCTTAATGAAGGGAATCCCAGGTGCACACTAAATAATATCAAGAATCAACAAATGAGATTGTGTCAAATTTAAAGACATCTGCACAGCAAAGGAAGCAATCTGTTGAATGTATAGGCAACCTTAAGAATGGGAAAATAATGGGCAGATGCTTCTCAGACTACAGATAAATATCTAGAGTATATAAATATGCCCAAAAATTAGTGCCCACAAATTCAAATATCCACTCAAGAAATGGGCTTCTGAAATGAATGACTCTCAGATGAAGAGGTACAAATAGCCAAAACACACATGGAAACATGGTGAGCACTGCTGGCCATTCAAATAATCTAAATTAATGAACAATAGGATTTCATGCCACTGCAAAAAGAACAGCTATGGCTATCTGACAAGAGCAAATGCTGGTGAGCACGGTGGGGGGCTACAGAGAGCAACCCTGTTCACTCCTTGTGAGAGTGTTAACTGGGACAAATGCTGTGGAAATCAGTATGCAGATTAGTGAGAAAACTATCACTAGAAATTGCCTTCAACTCAGATATTCTCCTTCCAAACATCTTCCTGAAAGAATTAACAATATCATAATGCACTGATGTATTCATACCCATGTTTCTAGTAGCACAATTACTAGTTGCTAAATCTTTGATGGAGCTTATATGTCCATCTGCAGATGAATGCATAGAGAAAGTGTGGTATTTATGTCCAAGAGAATACTATTCTCATATAAAAATATAGTCCTAATTCATTTGTTTAAAAAATGGTTGTACCACAAAACATAATGTTAAGTAAATAAATTCTGACACCAACTTAAATATCACGTTTTTCTTATACATGAAATAAAAACTACAAAGAGTGAAAGGAAAGATAGTAGTAAGTATTGGGTTGATCGTTAGCAAGTGGGCGGAAGTCAAGAGATGGAAAGAATGGTGAAAGAGGGTTGGGACATAACATAAAAGGGGGAAACTCAGGGACTGTGATGCCTCCTGCCTTGCCTTTCTTGCCAGGACTGCTTTTGCCATTCTGGGTTTCTTCTGGCTCCAGATGAATTTTAGGAATGTTCTCTCTAGGTCTGTGAGGTATACCAAAGGTATTGTCACTGGAATTGCATTGAATCTGTATAACAGTTTTGGGAGTATGGCCATTTTCACAATGTTGGTTCTTCCTATCCATGAGCGAGGAATATTTTTCTATTTTCTGAAATCCTCTTCAATCTCTCTTGTCGGAGTAGTGCAATTTTCACTGTATAGATCTTTTACTTCTTTTGTTAGATTGATTCCTGAGTATTTTAGTTTTTTGGATGTTATTATGGAAGATATGGTTTCACTTATTTCTCTCTCAGTATGTTTATTGTATGTGTATAGGAATGCTGCAGATTTTTGAGAGTTGACTTTGTATCCAGCTATGCTACTGAATTTGCTGATTAATTCTAGAAGTCTTTTGGTGGAGTTTTTGGGGTCTTCCATGTAGAGTATTTTTATTTTTTTTAATTTTTTTTTCCTTGTTACTGTCTTTGATTGTTCGGTCAAGCTTACATTCTTATGTCTAATGGACTGAGCAACTTCGTTGAAGATAACAGTGTAGTTAAGGATAGCGATATGTAATGTAACAAACACTGTTGATTCGTATTAGTTTGTCTTGAGACCCTGTATCACTTTGAATGTTCTTGCTTTGATTTGTTTATTTTTGTGATACTGGTATGCTGCTACTGTTCTATTTTTTTGTTTGTTGTTTCTCATTTACTACTCTCTTTAAAAAAAAGATAACAGTAGGTAATATATCAACCATTTTAAATTTCTATCATTTTGTTTTGAGGTCATGTAGAACTTTGGTTTTTTTATTTTTGTTGTTTTGATTCTGTCTTCATTATTGTTTTGCCAGTTTTTTAATTTTTTAAATAAAAAAGAGGGGAAACTTTGTACTTTTCCCATGGACCAAGTCCCTACGAGAAATGTGGTCACTATGTATTCCAAACACTTTACAGGTACAAATTTGCTATGATGAATATGATCAACATGCATATCTAAGTTGTACTGATAAATTTAATATAAAAAAGGAAGGTGCCAAAGAGAGAGGAATGGGATAAAAAAAGAATGAGCATGTGTCATGCACTTGTAGCAACTTCCCAAGATGAATGTAATCATTATGTACTACAAACATGCACCAATATAAACAACTTTCACTCCTCATCCAAGTTCCTCTACCAATTTCTGGGAGATCAGAGCCTACTTTCTTCGCCGACAGGACATGTCTCCTCCTGTGACATGCTGAAGCTTCTCACAGCAAGGGTCACCTCCCTGAGACCAGGGAGACAGTAGCCCTATCTCTTTAATGCAAATAGATGCAAAAACTCTCAATAAATTACCAGCAAACAGAATTCACTAAATCATCCAGAAGATCATATATAGTGACCAAGTAGAACTCATTCCAGTGACATAGGTATGGTCAACCATATAATACAGTGGTTCACACAATAATATAATGCAATGCCTGCAGAGAAGCCAGGACAAAAATATATGATCTTCTGAATAGAGACAAAACAAACATTTGACAAAACCCAATATCCATTCATGATGAGAATCCTGAAGAAAATAGTTATAGAAGGGCCTCTTCTGTTCCATAAAAACTGTGTGTGACAAGGCAATGACCAAATAGTATTAAATGGGGAGAAGTGGAAAGCTTTCCCTCTAAAATCAGCAACAAGACAAGGATGTCCGCTGTCACAGCTCCTGTTCAATATGATTCTCAACACATTACTCAGAACAATCAGGCAAGAGAAGGAAAATGAAGACACATTTATAGGAAAGAAAGGATTAAATTATATTATTAGGAGATGATATGATTGTCTATAGAGAGCACCCTAAAATCTCCACCAAAAGATTATTAGGGTTAATAACCAAATTCAGTAGCATAGGAGGCTACAAAATCAATGCACACAAATCGATAAGCTTCCTGGAGAAAGCAGTGAGGGAGAAAATGCTTTCTCCAGTAACATCAAAAAAAAAAAAGAAAAGAAAATGAAATACAGAGAAAGTAATCTAACCAAGGAAGTGAGAGAGCTCTGCTATGGAAAGCTGCACTACTCTGAAAATGGACACTAAGTGAATATGGAGAAATGACTCATTCTTACAGGGCTGCCCCTGTGGGGTGCAAGACCAACAACACAGATGCATCTGGATTGGTCACAAGCAGGCTTTCTGGGCTGGCGTTTCCTCACCATCCTTGGGCCCTCACCTGGAGTGGAAACAGCTTCTCTCTGCTTTCCTCGCTTGAAGGATGGATATCAGAACGAGGCCCTCCCCTCTCTCTGACCTTACTGGCTGAACTCATTGGATGTCACACATGAACCTTAACAATGGGAAAGTAAGGGAGAAAAATAAAACTAAAATAGAGAAAAATAGACATAACACTTGTAAATAAGGAGGGGAAGATGGGTTAAAGGGAGGTGATGGGAATAGGGAAAAAAGAAGCAGCAAGATAGCACATACAGGTCCAAGTTCCCTATGATGAAAGTGATCATGATGTACATCTGAACTGCACCAATACAAAGCAATTACTTCAGGGGCCCTCTCTTCTCCCTTAGATCTCGTGTTTGTCTCTCCCAAAGCCAGGACTCGTGTCTTATTTCAACCCCACTGTGCCCTCCTTCTGACAAACTGTCTCACACTCAGGGATTTCTAAGGCAGAAAGGTGATCGTGGGCATGGAGAGCGGAAGTGAAGAAGCCTGGTAAGTGTGTCCCAGGTACAGGGCTGACAACACAGGCAGGTATGTATTATTTGGGTACCCGCTACCTGTCTCAGGGCTTCCACATTTATGTCCCAGCACCTCAACTTGACTTCACTGTGTCCAGTTCCTCTGCCTTGCCCACTCCTTAAATCAGATCTCAGAACCAGGCTCTGAATTCCAGGGGTTGCCTGATCAAAAGGGGGCGCTCACCTGAGAATTCTCCACTGTACAGTGCAGGACTGTCAGCATAGGCAGACATGGGTTATTTTCACACTCTAAAACTGAGATGGGGCTTTCTCTCTCACCTTCATCACCTGAACTTACTCTAAGTAATCTCTGGTCCCATCATATCAGCCAATATGAAAAGTTAGATCTCAGAACAAGGCTCTGACCCTAGGGTCCCCTGTGACAGGCATTAGTGAGGTGCTCCTCCTATCGTATCTCCTCCTGTACGGTGCAGGACATATGTACTCTCTGTGTAGAACAGAGGTAGATCTGGGTCAGTTGGGGAAAGCGTATGTGAGCTGAGCCTTCAACAGTGGCCTACAGCTTCTCACTCTGACCTAAGCCCAGTCTTCTCTACTCCCTAGACCTGAAGCACAGGTCTCATAACAAGGTTGTCTTTTTACTCTCCTGCTGCTCTAATAAAAAAGGGGGTGATGTCCTGGAAATTATTTTGCCAGGAGTGCTGGGCTGTAACAGAGATAGAGCTGAGTTGTTTGGGGACCCTCGCCCTGGCTTGGGGCTTCCTCACTCTGCCCCCAGGGACTTATCTTGATCTAACTTAGCCCAGGCCCGCTCTGCTCCTCCCACCTGAAGCTCAGTACTCACAAGTAGGTTCTGAGTCTTCTCTCCAGAAGCTCTGAGGTGAAAGGGGCGCTCCCCTGAGACACTTTTCCCTGGTGCAGGGCTCCTTTGACCTGCCTGACCCCAGGCCTTTTGTTCCTCCCACCTGAAGCACAGGCTTCAGAAAAAGATTATTAATTTCAGTCAATATTGAGGAGAAAGAAGGCGTTCTCTTATGAATTCTGCACTGTGAACTGCAGGTCCAGCAAGACAGGTTTTTCTAGAATATCCTGACATCTTCTAAATGGAGTGGGGGTTCCTGAGAACCACCAACAGCCACTCTCCTGGACCTGACTGATCCCAGGCTCTCTCTGCTCTGCTCACCTGAATCTCAGTCTCCAGAACAAGGCTCTGATAGCCTCTCAGGGCCCAGGGATGACAAAGGGGGCGCTTTCCTGAGACATCTGCACCTCCTGCTGCAGGCCAACAACAAAGGATTTTCTAGAATGTTCTGAGACTCATTCTCTGCTGTGAGTGTTCCATAGTTTTAGTTTTCAAATTAGCTTTCAAATTGCCTGAATGAACCCAGGTCCTCTCCACTCCTTCTTTCTGAAACGAGGACCACAGAATGAGGCTTTGACTCTACAATGGGTCCACTATGGCAGAAAAGGCCCCTCATCAAGGAATTCTTCCTAGGATGCAGGGCTAACAACTGAACAAATATGGGTTGCTCCAGATCGCTCTCCATGGATTGCGGCTTTCTCACTCCCCCTACACCCCCTTAATGTGATGCCTATCTGAGCCCTGCCCTTTCTGCTATCCTCACCTGGAGTACACAGCAAAGAACAGGGCCTCCTGTAGCTCTGACACAAAGCAGAAACAGGGAGTAGAGGTCACATGTAGCAATATGCATGGGGTCTCCCATGGCTGACAGCAGGAATAAAAGAGAATTCCCAAGGCCCCTCACTGCTCCCTATGGATCAACACCTTGGGTCCTGGCACAGCCTGTTCCCCAGTGCTCTATTCTGTTCCCCATTGTACAAGGGTCGATGTGCTGGGTCCCCTGAGGCTGAAGCTCATTCTAACAAATCAGCTTCTACACTGTCTACAGCTGACAAGACAGGAAGATCTGCACAGTTTGGGACCCTCTCTCTGAGGTGGGACATCCTCTCTCCCCCAACTGCCCTTCACCATGAAGCCTAACTGAGCCCTGCTCACTCCTCTCACCTGAAGCCTGAACCTTGCTACAGTCCTGCTTGCTCTACCTCAATGAGGCGCAGTCAGTGGAGCTCACATCCAGTAAAATGCCTGGGGTCTCACAGCAGGGGTGACGGGTGAGTCTCTCCATCCCCCCACCCTCCTTAGAAGCTAGCACCTTGGTTGCTGGGAAACCATTTTCTACGGACCTGATTTCATAGCCCTCAGACCAAGAATCTGACTCTCAAGCTCCACTGGTCTCACTTGAAAATTATTCTTTGTGGTGCAGGAATAAAATAACAATATATCTGGGTTATTTGGTGACCTTCTTTCTGGGATGGGGCTGCCACATTCTCCCATCAGGTCTCATTGGTGTAACTGAAAGAGCTGGGCTCCTCTCTACTCCCCTCACCTGAAGCACACACCTCAGAAGAAGACTGTCACATCTCTATGATCCCAAGAGGTGGCACTCAGAGGGCATCCAATCCATCATTGTCCCTGAACTCTGGACAGGAACAATTGGATGCTATGGGTCACCTTTGTCCTTCCTAGAGTTCTTCACTTTAGTTCTAGACAGAGCCTGGACCCCTGTCCTCCATGGACTTGAACATGTTCACCTCACAAGGAGACTGACTTCCAAGGTTCCCGGGGCAAAACGGAGGAGACTCTTATTTGATCATAGAATACCTATGGCTACTATACATGATTTACTGCCATACTTTCATTCCTATTTCTCTTCCATTCTTTATGTTCTGTTAAATAGCCAGTTTTTGAAACCCAGTCCTCATACAGTAGGGTGTTTTCAGGTGCTTATTAGTAGATTCTCTGCATCCAGACTGTCTCTAGTGTCCTGATGTTCTGATGTTACAAGTGGTCATTGGAGTCTCTGGTATGAGATGCCACCTCAGACTGTGCCACATTGTAGAGGCAGGAGTTTTAAAACTGTCTTCCAACTCAGGCTGTGATGGGCCCCCGATGCAGGCCTCAGTGCAGACCCTCTTCTTCCCTGCCCATCCAGACACAAGTCCCAGGTCAGCAGTGTTCAACCTCCCCTAGGCATTCTTCATGTTGTGATGTTTACATTTACTTGTTCATGTGTGTTTGCTAGAATTACTCTCTCTCTCTTCTATTGTTTTTTAGGGTTAATTCAGGAAGCACAAGGAAGTAGCCTAACTTGCTTGTCATTTTGGGCTGTAAGGATAAGGCAATGACTTCTAAAGAATTTAAGGGAAGTTAAGATTTTTATCATATTTTGTTACTTTTAAAGCAATATGATATAGTTCTCCATTTGTTTCAGAATCTTTTTACCTGAATCTTTCCACAAAGTTTTACAGGTGTACTGAAAATGTATAATTTTGTTAGACTTGTTTTTAGATAGTTCTATGATTTATCTGCTGTGAACTAAAACTTTAAACTTTGTGTAAAATATAGTTGCTGGGATTAGTGGTCATTATCTTAAGTGAAACAAGCTGGGCACATAAAGGCAAATACTGCATGTTCTCTCTCAAATGGAGGAGCTTAGAAACCATCAGGCTGAATGTACACCAGGGATTAGCAGAGGTTGGAAAGGATGTGGAAGAGAGTGGGTAAAGCAAGGCTGGGCTGGATTAGCGTGCACAGCATCCATGTGGTGGAATACCACATTCAACTTCGCCATGAATATGTATTATTTATACATGTTAATCAAAAGTAAAGTGATATATTTTAAGAAAAATAAATAGTGGGTGTGTCAGCCTACCCCACAGGGTTCACATAATATAGAGGACACAATCTCAAGAATGAACTTTTCAAAATAGCCATGTTACTGTTTCTCTTTCTCTCTGGAGGGACAAATTCTTATGGTTTACGTCTAAAGTGCCCACCCCTACATCTCCCATTTGGAGTTGGGGCCTGGGTAAAAGGGATGGATCTCTGGGAACAACACTGGGAGGTGTATTCTCTCCCCTTGTCTCTTTGCTGCTTTGATGAAAGCAGTGAGCTGGAATAAATCTCTCTTCCACTTGTGGTTGTCAGGTATTTTGTTCCACAGGAGAAATTTTCTAAAACATTCTGTTACTATTAATGCTAATAGATATAAAGATAGGTGTAGCATGGATCCAGGTTTATTCTGTGAACATGAGTATGCAGTGGCTTAAGAATTGCTATAGAGATTAACTTAATCTTCATTTGCATCCTTCTCTAAGTAGCTGTTTGTATACACAGATACATGTGGATTTACTGCTGCACTTCATTCTATTACACTGATGCGTTTCTAGAATTGTTTTACTGTCTTTGTTGTTAGTGTATAATTCTTGACATGAAGTAGGGTAAATCTTTTAACTTTGTTCTATGTTAAATGTTTTCTTTGGCTGTTTTAGGCCCTTTATATTTTTAATGAATGTTAGAATTACTAATGGGAGGCTTTTGAACTTATCACGATATTTGTGACAAACTGATTACTGTAATAATTTTAAATCTTCTGGGTATTGATCAAGGCTTATATCTCTATTTAGATCATGATTACATTTTCTTTCCCATTATGTTTCTCAATGTACAGATATCCATTTTTGTCAGATATGTCCTTTATTTTTGGTACCAGTAATTGAAATCAGGGCCTTGTGCTAGCCAGGCAGGCGCTGTGCCACTGAACTGTATCCCTTGCCCAGATTTGTCCCTTTTAATCCATACTTTCAAATCTTATTTTAAACCACAGTGTTCAATTTTAATTGCCTGTTTCTCGTTTTTAGTATAAAAATCAAAGTATAATTATCTTCTATCCAGTAACATATTTAATCTCAATTATTATTTCTAGAAATATTTTAATTGATAGAAATTTATGCATGTACTATCTTATTTTTAATAGTTTTACTTCTCCCTTTCCAATATCAAGATCATTCTAAAATTCTGGCTGCACTGAAAAATGTTGAACGGTCCTGCAAAGCCACATCCTGCTCTGTGAATTCATCATCCTGCACTGTTTATTAATATGGTCACTATGGAAAATGGTGTGTAGGTTCATTAACATGTTTCCCTACGTGCTAACATCCCACATACTTCTGGCACATGAGAATTTGCCTCATCTCTCCCACACTATAAAAATCCAAACCTGAAGAGTACACCTGCTGAGACAAGGAGGTCCCTCTGAGTGTAAATTTAAATTGAAAGTCTGGAAAATTGCTACCCCACCAGAGAATTCCTCCCCGGCGTGCAGGGCTTACAACAGGGTGAAACAGATCTGTCACTGGTCTTGCTCTTTGCATTCAGGCATGGTAAATCAGCACACATCCTCTCAACATGACTTCCAACTGAGCCATACCTTCTCTGCTCCCCTCACCTGTAGCTCCCAGCTCAGAACAGAACATCCTGTTGCTCTGACCCAAAGGATAGCCAGTGAGCGGATGTCACATCTTGTGATATGCAAGGAGTCTGCCAGGCTTGACAGCAGTGTGAAAAAGAATTATCTGGGCCCCTCTTTTTCCCTAGGGATCAACACCTGGGCTACTGATAGACCCTGTATTCCAGTCTACTATGGACCTGATTCTGATCCCCACTCTCCAAGGCTCTATCTCACAAGGCTCCCTGAGGTTGAAGATCGTTCTAACAAATCAGCCCCTATGCTGTCCAGGGTTGACAGGACAGTGTAGAGACAGGGGTTTCTAGTCAGGGAAAAGGGATACAATGGAATCTCATTAAGCTTGATTAAAGAAGCTAATAGGAAACTTAACAAAGACATATGCTCCCTCTGCAGTTAGACTCCTGTAATGAGAAAAACAGCAAAAGGACAGAGGAAGGGATGCAGGGAGCAAAGGAGGGAGAAAGACAAAGAGAGATTAGAGAAGGAGAGAGAGAGAGAGAGAGAGAGAGAGAGAGAGAGAGAGAGAGAGAGAGAGAGAGAGAGAACCCCAGAAGGTGCCAGGTAACACAATTAACAGAATTTATTGAGAAGAGTGGACAGTCAAAGGAGGGATATCACCAGGAACATGAAAGGCCAGGGTAACTACCGCCTCCCATAAAATGCAATGGAGATAAGGAACAGCAGTTGAAGGGCTCTTATTTAATATCTAAAATGGACATGACTCCTTTACTTAATCTTGAACTCTAAGTTACCTTTGTATAATGTGCTCCCCCACTTTCCCATCACAAAGGGACAGGAAGAAATCAAAGGACCAGAGAGAAAATAGTTAGAAAGTGCTCTGGTTAGGATCAAAGACAGCCAGAGAGCCAATGAGATGACAAAATTTCCAGGTTCCACCCGGAGGGGAAGGAATCACTGTGCCTAAATAAAAAGGAGCTGAGGACAAAAATCCATGGTTATTTCACTTCTGATGTCCCCTACTCCACTCCCCCTGGGTAGATGACTACCTTTGTTCTTTTCCATCTTTCTCAACATAAACCATTTACTTTTATTTATAACTCTGCCTCATCAATTCCTGAGTGAAGCTGTGAATAACATTCTCAGCAATTACATGGTGTTTCAGAGGAGAGGTGCATGCATCTCAACTTGACGTGAGAGAAATTTCTGGGCAGCTTGGGGCTACTCTCTTTGAGTTGGTCAATCTGTGCTATGCCCAAAGCCCATCTCCCTGACTCCCAGCTGAGCCCCACACACTCTACTCTCCCCAGAAGCCTGTACTTCACAAGAGGCCCTCTCTTTCTTCTAACATAATGAGGCACAGTCAGCAGACCACACGCCCAGGAAAATTCCTGGAATTTGACAGCAAAGTGGTAGCCAGGCCGCCTGGTCCCCTCACCCTCCCCTAGGTATCCTCACCCCTCCTAGTGATCCTCAACTTTTTCTAATGTATCACTAATGTCTTTTCACTGTTCTTTTCACCTTTCGTTATTTTTATTCTCCAAATCCTGTTCTCTTCAATTTTTACACCCATTTTTCACTACATTTACCTAATTCCATAAACATTCTTCTAGTCCTGCATAGGATCATTCAACCTACTTCCCTCTTCTCCTTCTCATATCCTATAGTGTAAGCTTTTATATTTTTCTTCTTGGATTCCTCCCTCCCTAGCCCACTGTATCTTTAATAGTATTAACATTAAGATGCATTAACTTTCATACAGTTAGTTAATTCCATAAATTTACTGTTAAAAGTTTTTCCACCATTAGCAAAGCTATACCTGTTAAATTTAGTCCACATTAGCTGTATATCAATATCTGGGTTATAGTAATGTGTACACTAAAATGGTGGATTGCTATTATTATTTTAAGGATTTTACCTCTTTTGATGTGCTTGCATGTTAATATCTAATTTTGTTTGAGTGATACTACTGTAGCTGATTTCCTTGACACTTGCAGCTCCCATAACTGTCCTCACTTGTAGGTAGTCTCTGTATTCTGCTACTCAAATTACCATTGGGCATTAACATTACAATGGTACATTCCCAGACAATTTGATGTTGACCCAATTACACTGCACTGTCCCCTCCCAAATTCACAGAGGTGTTCAGATCTTAGGACAGAACAAAGGATTATACTTATCTATGCCCAAAGTACATCTCTGAAAAGCAGACTATACAAGGAGATCTATATAATAGTAAGACTGTCTTTCCAATCTAAGTGTCAAAAACTTCAACAGAAAAAAAAAATTTTTAAATACTAGAAACATGAAAACAGAAGGCAAGTTCATTCTTCCCCAAACTCTCAACTCCACAAAGCCAATCCACTGGGCACTGGGGAGGAGAATAGCATAAGCCACATACCCAGATCAATGGAAAGATTACAGAAGAGATTAGAAAATTCATCAAAGAGTACCTGGCTAAATCACAGAATATGCAATTAATCAGGAAATGGAAGTAATAATGAAAATGATCAAGGAGCTTTCAGAAGACTGTAACAAACACCCAGCTGAGCTACCCAAAACTATACACACTGTGAGTGAACACTTTAGCAAACAATTACAGTCCATGGATAGATTTCAGCCAGAAATTCAAGAGACTGAAAAGTGTATTGAAAGTGTGGCCAGAAGAAACAAACAGGACATTAAAGTTTGAATGACCTAGAATCAGTCAGTGTGTTGAATGATATGTACATATGCATATACATGTACACATACATATACATATACCCAGGTAGATTTCCTGCAAAACTTGGCAAGAACTGTAGAGTAGATCTAATGATAATGATCCTCAGATTCAGCAACTATGTGGAAAGGGAAATGACACTGCCAAAGTGATTCTTCAAAACAAGAATTGTTATGATCCAAAACCAGAAAAAGATACAGTCAAAAAAGGAAGCTACAGACCAATCTTTTTTAATGAACATAGATGCAAATATCATCAATAAAATACCAGCAAACAAAATGCACCAAATCCTCTAGAAGATCACACATTATGATCCATTAGGATTCATTTCAGGGATGTAGGGATGACTCAATATGTCCAAATCAAAAATATAATACACTCTATAAACAGATACAAATACCAAAATACTCACAATCGTCATAATAGATGCATAACAAATATTGGACAAAATCAAATGTCATGATGAGAGTGCAGATAAAAATAAGTATAGCAAAACCACATGTCAATCTCGTAAATGTCATCCAGGAACAACCAATGGTAAAATTCATATTAAATGGTAAAAATGGAAGAGCTTCCCTCTACACTCAGGAACAAGACAACAATGTCCACTGTCACCATTTCATTTTGATACAGATCTCAACACATTAGTCAGAGCATTAGAGCAAAGGAAAAAAATTAAAGACATATTTATAGAAAAGGAAAAATAAAATTATCATTATTTGGAGATGACACGATTTTCTATAGAGAAGACCCTAAGAAATCCAGCAAAAACATGAAAATTAATAGGCAAATTGAGTAATATACCATGTTACAAAGTTAACACACAAAAATCAGTAGTATTCTGTACACTACTGATAAAGTAGTTGAGAAGGAAATGAGGGAGATAATACCTTTCACAACAAAAATGAGAAAAATGAAATACTTCAGAATTAACCTAACCCGGGAAGTGAAAGACTTGTGCAATGAAAACTACAGTATTCTGAAAAATGAGATGGAAGAGGCTGCCAGAAAATGGAAAGATATCTCTTTCCTGGACAGACAGAGTGAATATAGTCAAAATAGCCATGAGCTCAAAACAGTAGTACACAAACTTAACGCAGTTCATTGGAAATCCCAATAGCATTCCTCACAGAAGTATAAAATACAAACTGAAAATTCAAATGGAACCAGAAAAGAACTAGAAAAAAAGCAACTAGAGAAAAAGCAATCCCAAGCAACAAGGACAAGGCAGGAAGCATCACAAACCTGGACTACCATATATGAACAAAAAGAGCACTGTCTTGGCAAAAACAGACTTCTGGATGAATGGAACAGGGTAGGGGGTATCAAAACAACATCACGCAACCTCAGCTACCTGATCTTTGATACCTTCCCTGGAGGAAAGCTTGCCTCTTTAACAGCAGGGACTGGGAAAATGGACTACCTACATACAGAAGGTAGAAACTAGACCCATATCCCTCCCCATACACTAAACTAATATCAAAATGTGATAGTATCCCACTTCCTCTCCATGTGACCTTAATGAGCCCCGTCCTCTCTGCTGCCTAGACCTGAAGCACAGGTCTCAAAGCAAGGCTCTGTCTCTCCTCTCCTGGTGCCCTCTTACAAAACGGGGTGATGTCCTGAACATTATTCCACCCAGGGTGCTGGGCTGTAACAGAAAGTGATCTGCATTGTTTGGGGACCCTTCCCCTGGCTTGGGGCTTCTTCCATGTGCCCTCAGGGATTCATCTTGACGTAACCTATCCCAGGTCCACTCTGCTCCTCCCACCTCAAGCTCAATCCTCACAACTAGGTTCTGACCCTCCTCTCCTGGTGCCCTGAGGGGAAGGGGTGCTCCCCTGAGACATTTTTCTCCTGGTGCAGACCTCCTTCGATCTACCTTACCCAAGACATTTTGTTCCTCCCACATTAAGCAAAGTCCTTAGTAAAAACCTCTGACTCTCAGTTCCCACTGAGAAGAAAGGGGTGCTCTCTAGATAATTCTGTACTGGGAGGTGCAAGAGAGACTTTTCTGGAACATTCTTTGATGATCTCAATGGGGTAGAGATTCCTCAGTACCACCAACAGCTCCTCACCTTGAGCTAACTGATGCCAGGCTCTCTCTGCTCCTCTAAACTGAAATGCAAAGCCCAGGCCCAGATGGATTCCCAGCAGAATTTTACAAGAAATTCAGAGAAGATTTAATACCAACCCTCTTCAAACTATTCAATGAAATTGAAAAG
>NW_004955498.1:4662273-4720208 GCF_000276665.1 Chinchilla lanigera | reverse complement strand
ACACACTACGGAGGAAGTTCTAGAATGTTCTGGGACTCGCTCCCTGGGCTGTCACTTCCTCACTTTTCACACAGCATTCAACTTGACTTTACTGGGCCCACGTCCTGTCCACTCCACCCTCTGGAAGCCAGGCCCTCAGCACAAGGCTCTGACTCTCACTTTCTATCCCCTGAGGCAAACTTGAGACCTTACCAGAGAATCCTTCCCAGAAGTGCAAGGCTAAGAACAGAGTAAATCTAGATTCTTCAAGGAAGCTCTCTCCGTGGTTTAGCATCATCAGTGCCCCCACCGCCCGCATTGTGACCTCTAACTGAGCTGGGCCTCTCTCTAAATCACTCACCTGAAGCTCGCCGCTCAGAAGTGCACGTTCCTTTGTTCTGACCCAGAGCAGTAGTAATTAGTGGATTTCACAACCTGGAAAGAATACGGGGTCTCCTAGGGCTGAACAACAGGAGCAGAAAGGAATTCTTGAGGCTCCTTTCTCCACCTTAGGGATCAACATATTGGTTTCCACTAGAAGCTGTACTCCAGCCCCCCACTGACCTGATTCTGTTCCCCAGTGTTCTAGGTTTTTTCTCACAGTGTGCTCTGAGGCTGAAGCTCACTAACAAATCAGCCCCTGTGAGGTCCAGGGCTGATAAGAGAGGATGATCCCAACTGCTTGAAGGACCTTTCCATGACTTGGTACATGGCTATTCCACACATCACCCATCACCCTTACCCATAAATGAAACTCAACTGCTCTACTCCTCTAATGTGAAGCTTGAACCTGAAAATGGCCTCTCCTGTTGCTCTAACTTACTGCTGTGCAGTCAGTGGACCCCATATCCAGCACATGCCTGGGCTCTGACAGCAGGGGTGGAAGGGGCATCTCCCTCTCCCTCCACCCTGGCTAGGGATCATTAACTTGATTCCAGGCAAAGCCTGGACTCCCGCCCTCTATGGACCTTAATCTGTTCCCCTCAGACCCAGAACCGGATTCTCAAGCTCCCTTGAGTAGCACTGTTGTCTAACTTGAAAATCCTTCCTGGAAGTGCAGGAAAGACAGATCAGCATGTCTGGATTGTTTAGTGACTCTCTCTGGGACAGGGCTCCCACACTCCCCATTCTGCTCTCCCCTCACCCCCTAACAGAGCTGGGGCCTCTCTACTCCCATCATCTGATGCTCCCACCTCAGTACAAGGTCATTGTTCTGACAAGAGGGAACAGGCAGTAGATATGACATTGAGCACTGTGCCTGGGGTGTGACAAGAGGGGAAGGGCTGGATTCTCTAGGTCACTTTGTCTATCCCAGAGGTCGCCACTTTGCTTCTTGGCAAGCTTAGACTCCTATGCTCCATACACCTAAGAATGTTCACCTCACAGAAAGAATCTGGCCTCGAGGGTTCCCCGGGGCAGGAGAAAAGAGAGTCATATTTGAGCATAGAATAGCTATGGTTACAAGGCATGCTTCATGGCTATAATTTCTTTTCTATTTCTCTTTCATTCATTATGTGCCATTAAATAGTTGTTTTGAAGGCCAGTCCTCACCAGCCAGGGTGGACACCGGTGTTTACTAGCACAGTCTCTGGAACCATACTTTGTCCAATTTCCTGCTGGCCTCATGTTTCCTCTGGGCCAATGACATCTCTGGTATGAGGTGTTGCCTCAGACTGAGCAGCGCTGTACAGGCAGAAGATTTAAAACATTCCTCCAACTCATGCTGTTTTGAGCCATCTATGCAGGCCTCAGCACGGAGCCCTGTTTGTCTGCTCTGCTCCATCCAAAAACAAGTCCCAGGTCAACAGTCATCAGTCTCCTCCAGGGATTCTGCAGGTTCTGATGTTTATATTTAGTTGCTCATGTGTATTCACTAGACTTTACTGCCTCTCTCTTCTATTGTTTCTAAGGTTAGTTCAGGAAGCACAAGGCAGTAACCCAACTTGTCTGTCAGTTTTGACTCTAAGGGTAAGGCACTGGCTTATAAGGGATTTAAGGAAAATTGAGAAGTTTGTCATAGTCTGTTTCTTTCGAACACTATCACGTACTGTTCTGTTTATATCAGAATCTGTTTGCCTGAATATTTCTATACATTTTCTAGATGTTTCTAATACATATATATTATGTTTCCAATACATATATATTATTAAAATGCATATATATATATATATCTTTTTCTAATGTATATTGTTTTTATAGAGAGAGACAGAGAGAAAGAGTGCTTTTAGATATTTCTATCATTTTTCTGCTGTAAAGTAGAACTTTTGAGTTTGTGTAAGTTGTAGTTGGTGGGCATAGGGGTCATATTTGAAATGAAATAAGCCGAGCACATAAAGGCGGGTACAGCATGTTCTATCACATGGAGAAGCTTCAAAAACGTCGATCTGAATGTACAGCAGTGATTACCACAGGTTGGAAAGTGTGTGGGGAGAGTGGGTAAAGCGAGGCTGGGATTGATGAGTGTGTACTGTATGCGTATGATGAAATATCACACTGAACTCCCCTACTAACGTGCATAATTTACACAGTATTCAAGGTAAGGTAACATAGTTTAAGAAAACTGAAGAGAGATTGAGGGAGTTTCCAGCCTGCTAGTCGGCCCACAGAATTCCAACATAGAAGTGACATGGCCATAAGATCTAATTCTTTAAAATATCCCTACTGCTGTTTCTCTTTCTTGCTGGAGGCATAAACAGTTATACCTCACATCGAATGTGTCCCCTAAAGTCTCCCAATTAAAGCAAGGCCTGGTGAACGGGTTAGATCACTTGAAGCAACTTTGGACAGTTATTGTCTCCAATTCTTTTTGCTTCTTGGTCGAAAACTCTGGGCCAGAGTCAGGCTTTCCTCCTCTCCCTTGTGGTTGTCAGGTGTTTTGTCCCAGTGAGGAAAAGTTAAGGAAGAAACATCTATGTCCACATTAACGGACACAAACAAAGTGTAATTTGAGCTTTACTCTTTGGATGTGGATATGCAATGGTTTTAGAACTGGTTGTTTTAGAGGCTATCCATTCTCTCACGTAATCTTGAGGTACATCTTTCCCATAATTATTTGTTTCCATATATAGGTACATATGGCTCTGTTCCTGGTCTTCATTTTTTTCCTTTTTTTTTTCGCAGTACCAGGAATCGAACTCACGACCTCATGCTTGCCAGGCAGGCACTGTGCCACTGAGCTAAATCCCCAGCCCCTTCCTGGACTTCATTGTGTTACAAGGGTATATTTATTCAGTGATTTCACTGTCTTTTTTTATTTTTAATTTATAATTCCTGAAATGAAGAGGGTATTCATTCAAATTTGTTCTGTGTTAATAGTTTCTTTGAGTGTACTTGGTCTTTTTAATTTTCATGAATGTTTGAGTGTCTGTTTGGAGGTCATTAACTATATCAATATATTTGGGAAGATTTGATTATTGTAATAGTATTAAGTCATCTGGGTATTAATCAAGGCTTATATCTCTATTTATCTCTTCTATCCAATTTATTTATTTCCCAATGTAGTGATGTTTTTCAGCTTTTTCAGATGTATCCCTTTTAAATTCCACTTTTTAATCTTATTTTATATCACACTGTTCAAATTAAATTTCCAATTGCAAATATAATAATATCCTATCCAGTGACATATCTAAGTGCTATTAGTAATAGAACATTTCTTAAAGGATAGAATTTTATGCATACAATTTCTTATTTCCTGTAGATAGTCTTACTTCTCCTGTCCAATGTGGACACATTTATAAAAACCTTTCTCTATCCTACAGATGTTGATCCGTCCCACCTCAAGCCTACAGATGTTGATCCGTCCCACCTCAAGCCATCTTACTCTGAGTATGCATCATTCTTCATTCCTTATTAGTTTAGACTCTATGAAAGTTCAACAAAATATTTCCCTATAGGTAAACATCCTAGATACTTGTGACATGGGACTACCTTTCTCCTTTCTCCCACATCATAAAAAACCATGCCTGGATCCCAAACCTGGTGAGCAAACCAGGATCCTGAGATTGTGCACAAGACTAGGATACCCAACAAGGTACGTTTATTCACTAAAATCTTTTTTCCCTGCTATTTTCATTTTTATAGAATCAATTTTTAGGCAATTAATATTTGGAAATGGATATTTTAGAACCTATACTGTGGTGTAATCTTGTTCAAAAGCTGCAAATATTAAACGTAGGCAATTAGGTGCGTTTGGACATACCCGCACACGCTCATATCCATCATGATCATCAAGATCATGATGTACCACTTTAAAATGTTTCTTTGTATTGCACTGTGTCTTGGCTTTTAATTTGTTAGAAATCCATAGCATGAGAGCTGTCTTCTTACCAATGTTTCAAATTCACAGCACCATACTCTTAACTGTAGGTATACATTGCACAGCAGATCTCTAGCTCTCACTCTCCTGCGTCGTTGAAACGTTATACTAAGTCAGCAGCAGCGTCCCATTTCCTTCTCCTCCCGGATCCTGACAACCACCACTGTATTCTCTGCTCTTATGGGTTGGACTATTTTTTTTGACACCGCATGTAAGTGAATCATTCCTATGTACTCTTTCCTGCTTGGTCTATTTTACTCTGAGCAATATAGAAAGTAACATTACTTACAGTACCCCCAAACAATTAGGTATAAATCTAACAAATTATTTGCAGTTTTGTTATGCTGATAAAAATAAAAGAAAGCCTAATTTGTGAAAAGACACAGTATGGTCATGAATTATGATACTCAATATCACTAAATCTCTAGCAATTCATCTGTGGATATGGTCCCATCAAAATCACAGCAGGCTTTATTTATTTACATACTTATTTTCCCACACTAGGGCTTAAACCTAGGGACTTCCCACTCAGTTAACACCACGGACTATTTTTTACTCTTCCTTGTGGCACAGGGTCTGTTTAAGTCACTAAATCGCCCAGCCTGTGCTAAAACTTGCAGTCAATCCTCCTGCCTCAGCCTCCCAGAGTGCTAGATTACATACATATGCCACACACCCAGGTAACACTGCAGGATTTTTGTAGATATCAAGAAATTGATTCTGAGTCCTACATAAAGTTAATTTGAGATAAAATGGAAAGAAAATTTTGGAAAAGACAAAATTTGAGGGTTGACACAGTTCCTAAGACTTTTTGTGAATTTATAACAAACCAAATTTAAACAGCATGATATTGGTGGAGAGACAGGCAGATGGATGAAAACAAAAACAGAATCTGGAAATAGATGTAAACAAATGTAACCAATTGATATTCACAAAATTTGAATGACAATGAATGGAAAAATCAAAACCTTTTCAATAAATGACACTTAAAGAGTTAGACATCTCTATGTAAAATTTGAAAAAAATCGTAAACCAAAAAGCCTTATTTACACTTACATCCTTCATTTTTCTTTTCTGGTGCTGGGAATTGAACCCAGGGCCTAACAGATGCTGAAATTTTCTTGACCACTAAGCTACACTTTCAGATCCAGATATCTCAAATCTTGTGCATAAATGTGATCAAAGTGCATCAAAATTTAAATGAAAAATATAAAATCATAAAATAGAAGCAAAAACATTGAAAACATATGTGTGACTTCAGTATAAGCAAAAGCTTTTAGCTATAACAACAAAAATATGATTTGTAAAACAAGGTGAAAGTAAGTTGGGTTTTACATAGTTTAATATATTCCCTCTAAAAGATATAGTTAAAATAATGAAAATAGAAGCCACAGTCTTGGAGAAAGGATTTAATGATTATACATCTTACTTCTAGTCAGAGTATGTCAAGAAAATCTATACTCAACAATAAAATAAAGCAATCTGTTCAGAATAATGAATAAAATATTTGAACAAACACTTCAGCAGGGATACATGATGGACTCAGAAGATATAGAAGAACTGCTGATTAACACACAAGCACATAGGAAGACATCCAGCTTTATTAGCTGTTTTAGGGATGGACATTTAAAGTCACAGTGGAAGAGGTGGGGTGCAGTTCAGAATGAACATATCATGACCTGGGCTTCATCCAAGCACCACCCCCTAAAAAAAGACATAATGAGATGCCCTGACATACCCATTACAATGACTAACATTCAAAAATAAAGAAAAATGAAGAATTGACAAACTAAGTGCTGGGGAGGTTGTGGAGCTACTGGAAGCCTCATTCAGTGGCGATGAGAAGGGCAAGTGGTACTGGAACTTTGGAAGACGTCTTGGCAGGGTTTTCAATAGCGTTAAGCATACTTGGCCTGTGGCCCAGCAGTGTTACTCCCGGGCATTCACTCAAGGGAAAAGAAAACACACGATCACAGGGAACCTGTGGGTGAACGCTTATAGCAGCTTTATGTGTAAGAGTCAAACAAAAACTGCAATCAACTGAAACATATCTCAGCAGAGACATGGACAAATAAACTGTGACCGCCCATCCAAAGGAATGGTAAGCAGAAAAATACAGGACAAACTATTGGTATGCACAACAAGATGCTGCATCACAAATACACCATGCCCAGGCCAAGCGGCCCCTCTGGAAAGGCCACACACTCCAGGCTTTCATTCCTACCACCTACTGGAAAGGGAAAACCCTTAAGGATGCAGAACTGAGCAGTGGTTGCAGGGTGTTATGTCTGGGTGAGACAGGAAGTTTGGGTACAAGGGGTAGCATGCAAGCACGGTACTGGGGGTACTGATGAGCTTCAGCTATGGCAATATTGACTGTTTATTTTCAAAAGTCACCACAGTGTACACAAGATGAGCAAATAGCTGAATAAAAGTTGTATTAGAAAATCATTAAGGAAAGAAATTTTCTTGAATTTCCAGTGTGTTAATATGAGTCAGTATTGTCATTTTTAAAAACTGGGGCAAAATAAGAGGGTAAGTTTAGGAGGGAAGAAATCTGTGTGATAACTTGGGACACTGGAACAAATTCTGTGTATGGGACGTCCAGGGTGAGAGGGCTGGTAATGATCTGGGTAGCGCATTGGCCATTGACTGGGAAAAGTCAGAACTAGGGGTCAGTATCTGGGAGGCCATCAGGTTGTGCGGCATGGAGGTCCCACAGAACAACAGCAGCACCAGGCAGTGCCTTTTCAGGACAGACTATGATTTCATTTCCTTGCACTCTTCTCCAAGTCTCCCTCTGACTTGGTTTGACAAACAAATTGCTTAAATTTCACCAACTATCTTATCTCAGAGTCTGGAGGACATTTAAAACTGCAAGATTCTTTTCTCGATCCTGGGCCTCTGGCTCTATAGCTAGTCTAGTCCTCTCTTGGCCAAATCAGTTCAGTCCTTAGGGGAGATCTGGAGCACCTTGCTCACTACCACACCGCTGAGCACACAGATGCCAGTCAACCTGATGCGTCCCTTACCCTTCCCGCCCGCCTCTTGGTGACCTCGTGCTATTCCAGGGGGAATGCTCACCATGGGGTGGTAGCCCATGGATCACCCAGGCTGATCTGTCTGCTTCTCCAGACCCCAGGCAGGGTCAGCAATGTCAATGCTCCAAGGTGCCTCTTTCAACCACCTAACCACACATGTCTTTGCTCACTGCTGCTCTGACCACTGGGCATTTAGCTTCGGTAACCTCAGGTTTAATGTTCTACAAGCCATGTCTGCCTTTTCCACAGGCTCCCCAGGATCCTAGCATATTTGCTAATAGGAAATTAAGACTCATTTTGTGGACATCCAGCTCCCTTTGTCCAGGTTTGGAAGCTGCCAGCTCTAACAATCTCCATCAAAAATTCCTGGAGGGTGAAAAGAAGGTGACTATTTCCTTATAGAGAGATGAAAGAAGTCAGACTCTTCTGTTCATCACGTGGTGTGGGTTCCCCACTCTATGCCACATTATCCGCATGTCTGTGTGCAGGTCTGGAGTACATGTCGCTCCAGCGGTATTCCCTGTATAGACTCCTCTTTAGTTCTTAGGGAGCCTCACCTCTCTGAGGATATGAGTCCTGCTTCCATGGGATTCAGAGTCAGAATACAGGACAGTGCTCCCACAATATCTTGCCATTAACCGTAAAAGAACAAAGGCAATGTCAGCTCCCTAGACTTGGAATGAGGACGTCAAAACCAGATTGTGACTCTCACAGTAGCCAGGGGTAGACCTGGGAGAGGGTTTTGTGAAAAGAGGCAGAGTTGGATCATCTGTGGTTCCTCTACGTGGGGAGTGGTATTGCTGGTCCCCAGAAGCCCCCCACTTACTTAACTGAGCCAGGTACTATATGTTGGGTCTGAAACTAAAACCAGAAGGGCCTGCTATCCTTTCAGTTCCCTAAGGGTGAAACAGAGTGATGTCTTGAGAATTCTGCAGCTCAGGTTGCAAGGGCACGCATCAGAGCCTTTCCTAGAATGCGCTGGGACCCTCTCTCTGGGGCGGGCCTCTCTCAGTCCTCCATCCCTCTTCACCTTGACCCATCTGATCCCAGATCCTCTCCATTCTACCTGCTTGAAGCCCGGATCAAGGTCAGTCTCACACTCTGCAGTCTGGGTCCTCTGAAGACCAACAGGTCCCAGCATGAAAATATTTCTTGGGAGTACAGGGCTGACAACACAGATCAGTCTGAACTCTTTTGGGACACTCTCTGGGGTGGAGCTTCTTATGCCTCACAGCCCTTCAGTGTGAACCTCCACTGAGCCCAGCCGTCTGCTCACATCACTTGCAGAAAGGAACTCACAAGAAACCCCACAACTCTCTGACTACAAAGCGACTTCTAAGTGGAGGTCACAGCCAGCGACATCCCTGGGGTCTCCTAGGGTTGACTAAAGGAGGGAATTGGTATTCTCGGTGCCCGCTCCTTCCACTTCAGTGGAGGAGCCAAAATCCCCATCTTCTATGGACCAGCGTCTGTTCCCCTCAGCCGACAGCAATAACTGCCAAGGTCTCCTGAGTGTGAAGAGGTCAGATCTGGCTCATTAGGTGACACTCTCCTTGGATTGAGGCTTCCTGACAACACCCACAGCCCATCATCTTGACCTAACTGTGCTTGGGTCCCCTGTTACCCTCACCTGAAGAAAGGAATCGGGGGTAGGCCCTCAGGTAGATCTGTTCCAGAGGGTCAGGGAGTCAGTGGAGGTCGCATCCCGTGCTGTGCCCTCTGTCTGACTGCAGGTGCAGAATGGGATTCTGCAGGTCTCCTGTGTCCTCCCTGTGGGTCATCAGCTTGGTTATCAGACTGATGAGCGCCTGGACCCAGTCCCTCCCATCTCAGTCAGCTCCCCTCAGTCTCCAGGAGTCCCCTGTGGTGACAGCCAGGGGAAGGGAGTTGTCAGGCTGACGTGGCTGCCCGGGACTGCAGTGCTGACCTCAGTGTCCAATCTGAGGATCTCATGATCGTGGTGACCTCGAAAGGACAACCTCCACCCCCTGTGGGCTCTCTCACCAACCAGCGGCAGATCTCCCCACACTTTCTTTCTGAAAGATTGATGTTGCCAAGGAAGTAGGTGAGCAGAGGGTTGGGGCGAGCCCTGCTTCTGTGAAGAGATTAAACTATCCAGAGCAGGATTAGCTCCTTTCAAAGTGACTTAGAGTGAGGAAGCTCTTTTACATATCTACCCACTACATGTGTGCGCTGCACATCAGCAGAAAGAGAAGGTGTATGAAATGTGCATCTGCACTGCACTTACATATAGGTAGATGCACGGATGTGTGCATGTATTGTTTTCTATTCTATTGTTAGCAAATGGATGTGTGTTTTATGCATGTATTTGTACAAATGCATTTCACATGGATGTAGGAACGCGACATATGCTTACTTGATTAAAGAGTAACTACCATGACTGTGCATGATTCACTTTTTTACTGCTATTCTAATTCTAGTGCATTCCTTATATTCCATTCAAATAGTGATGATTTTGCAAGCAAGTCTTCACCCACTGGGGTGGTTTCAGGTGGTTATTATCACATCCCTGGAGTTACATTCCCTGTCTCTTTTTTCCTGCTGTGCTGTGGTTAAAAGTAGATCATTGGCAGCTCTGGTATGAGGGGCTGCCTCAGCCCGTGCAGTGATACAGAGGCAGGAATTTCCAACCTTTCCGCTGGCTGATGCTGTCATGTGCGTCCTATGAAGCCTCCTGCATCCCTGCCCCCACCCACACTCAGGGGTCAGCTCCACCCTGTTCAGTCTCCCCCAGGCCCTCTTCATGTTTTGTTTTTTAAATTGAGATACTTTTGTGTTTTTGCTTGTTTTCTCTCCTGCGGTTGTGTTTATTTTCAGGGTTCATTCCCAAAGCAAAAGATAGTAACACACACTTGCTTGGCATTTTGATGCTGCAACAGCCACAACTGGAAGGAGCAAAGGGTTAGTTTGTCCATGTTTTCTGTCTATAAAGGCTCGATCCCAGGCAGAACCAGCATGGGAGAGTGTCCTGGAGGCAGAAAGCTTATTTACGCTCCAAATAAAAACAGTAATACCAGGTTCAGCATTCGATCTAGCATAATGTTATGACTACAAACAAATTAATCCCTTCTTCAAAACCTAAAAAATTCCAGTATTTTCTAAAAGCCAAAGTCGATGACTCTTCTGAGACACAAAACAAACTCCCAACTTGGAACAATTGATTTGACTTTGTATCCAATATCACCTACATGTCAAATGCCTACCACTAAGGAATAAGGTAATCAGAAAAGATTCTTTATTGTGTGTCTAAGAAGTACCATTCCTAATGGCTTTATTATTCACAAATATATATATAAATATATACATATAGTGATTCACATTGCATTGATTGGTGTGGTTTTTCTTTACCCTCATAACTCTTTTATCTTTCATGGATCATATCATGTCTTGGAGCCCTGTATATATTGTATAACTTGTTCTATTTCTGTAGGGCGTGGTGCCCAGGGCTTCTGAAATAGGCCAGGAATCCACATATTGAGCTATGAGTTTGGCCAGGGAGGAGAACACCAAGGCACGTTACACCCACCTCTCTGCAACTAATCTCTCCCCCAAATCTGTGAGTGAGAGTCCTTCCAAAGATCCCACTGAGTTTTCAGGACACATCTCACAGTGTGCCTGCCCCTTGCCTCCCAGGTGCATGTTTGGTGGCAGTGCTAGAGGAACATCCCACATTGTTGTCGTCACAACTTGCAATTGCAGGGCCGCCCTACACACTGTGATTCTAACACCGCTCTTTTCACACATTCATATTCAAGGGTTGGAACAACCTTCACTAACCTCCATCTCAACTTCAGTATGTGTTCACCAGTGTGTACCCATGAAGTAAGCACAATTCCTATTGTTGAGAATAGATTTCCTGGCCTAAAAATCCCCTTCCCTTCACTTAGTCAAAATTTCTTCCCTTCCTCGTCATGACTCCCTCTCAGTCAGGGATCTTGAATCACCTTTCTCACACTGCCTTCTCCAGAATGTCATATAATCATAACCTGTAGAGATTTTCGGAAGGATTTTGGTAATTTGGGCTCATCTCTATTATCTTCCTTAGTCTAGCTAAAAATACACCAATTTCAGTGATCTTTTCTAAATTTAAACTTTCCTCTTCGATTTGTTCACTTGTTTTCATTCTGCTTCATTCTTCCTACTCTGTCCTTATTCCTCCATAGCTTATCCTTCCTGGGTGGGTTTGTTCTTTTCCTCTCTATGCATTAGTGCTGGGGTTCAGAGCTGAGAACAGCAGAAAGGTGGACCATTTCTGGACCCTGCTCCTGTAGAGGGGCTTCCTCACCCTGCCCTCAGCATGTCTGCTTCACCTAACAGAGCTGGGGACCGCTCAGCTCCCCACACTTGAGGAACAGCACTAAGAATAAGGCTCTGATGCCCAGAGTCCATGACAGCAGCCAAGGCCCTCACTGCTGCGCACACTTGCAGGGTGGACTCACAGCCAGACTCTCACGCTCAGAGTCCCCTGGGTAGACCTGGGGGAAAGGTGTCCTCTGCCCTGTGTGGTGCAGGGCTGGGAAAAGAGGCAGAGCTGCATGATTACTGAAGGACCCTCTACCTGCTGTGGGGCTTCCTCCTCCCACAGAGCCTTAGGTGGACAGCTGAGCCCAGGTTGTCTTTTCTGCCACCTGAAGCAGAACCTCAGAACAAGGCTCGAACTGTCCAGGTTGGTCCCCTGGGGCAAAGGCAGCACTCACCTGAGAGTCATGCCCTAGGGAACAGAGGACAGCAGAGGGAGAGCTGGATTACTGTGGATCCCATCAGGGTGGGGCTTCCTCAGTCCCCCCAGGGCAGCCCTTCTTCATGAGCTCACTGAGGCCAGGTCTTGCCTCATTTCCCCACAGAAGCACAGACCTGAGGCCAAGGCTGTGACTTCCAAGATTCCTGGGGCTGACAAGGGGGAGGGGCTCATCCTCACAAATCTCCCCCAGTGTGGTGCAGCTCTGATAACGGGCAGATCTGGTTCATCTGTGGCTCCTCTACCTGGGGAGGGCTTTCTTGTTCCCATGGCCCCTCACCTTGACCTTACTGAGCCTGGTCCTTGATGCTGCTCCTTCCTGAAGCAAGGACATCATAACAAGTGTCTGATGTCCTCTCAAGTCATAGAGCCATGAAAAAGGGTGCTGTTCTTAGAATTCAGCACCTTGCTTTGCATGGCTGGCCACAGAGACTTTTCTAGAATATTCTGGCACCTTCTCTCTGAGGCCAGGCTTTCTCAGTCCTCCCTCAGCCCTCAGCTAGCCCTATCTGATCCCAGCTCCTCTCCACTCTACCCCAAACCCTGGAGCCTGGGTTTCAGAACAAGTCCCAGATTCTGCAATCTTGATTCCCTTATATCAAAGGGGTTCAGACATGGGAATTCTTACCAGGTGTACAGGGCTCACGACAAGGGTAAATTGGGATTGTTTGGGGAGCCTCTCCCTGGGATGGGACTTCTCTACTTCCTATATCTCCTGGATGTGAACCCTAACTGAGCCCAGCCCTCTCTGCATCCCTCAGCAAACCCTCATGCTTTTGAAGAGAGGAACTTAGAAGAGATGTTACCCCTCTCTGACCTCATAAGGATGCATCATTGGAGGTCAAAACTAGCAACACTGAGGCTGGGGATTTAGCTCAGCAGCACAGCGCCTGCATGGCAAGTGCAAGGTCGTGAGTTTGATTCCTGGTACTGGAAGAAAAACAAAAACAAAAAAACTAGCAACATGCCTGGGGTTTCCCCACAGCTGAATGAAGGAGCAGAATAGGATACATGTGACCCTCTCATTAGTCCACAGCAGTGTCACCTTGATTTCTGCAGAGCCAGGTACTTCACTCTCTGTGGATCTGAAGCTGTTCCCCTCAGACCAAGGCAATAACTCCCAAGGTCTACTGTGGAGAAAGAAGTCACACTGGAAAATCCTTCTAGGGTGCATGGCTGACAGGTGAGGGAGACTTGGCTTGTTTGCTGACACTACCTTTGGGTTGGGGCTTCCTTTCAATATCCTCAGCCCATTATCATGGCACCTTAACTGAGTCAGGTGTTCCTCTTACCATCACTTGAAGAAGGGAATCAGAACAAGGCCCTCAGGAGGATCTGAACTCATGGAACAGGGATTCTGTGGAAATCACATCCAGAGTTGTGCCCAGGGTCTGACTGCAGGAGCAAAATGTGATTCTGAAGCTCTCATTTTCCTCCCTGTTGTCATCACCTTGGCATCTAGCAGAGTCTGGGCCATGTGTTACCCTCCTCAGTCAGCTCCACTCAGTCTCCCAGAAGCCTCTGTGGTGGCAGCCATGAGAAGGGAAGGGAGTGTACAGGCTGGCATTGCTGTTGGAGTTTCCAGGACTAAACTCTGGGATTAGGCCCAGGGTTTTGTGACTTTGTCAAGGGCAACCATGTTGTCATATGAGGTCTCTTTACCAGTCACAGGCAGTTTTCCCACACTTTCCTTTTAAAACTTTAAGGGCTGCGGATATGGCTCAGTGGCACAAGCACCTGCCTGGCAAGCGAAAGGTCCTGACTTCAATTTCTGGTACCAAAAAAAAAAAAAATAGTTCCAAGGATCTGGTGATATAGCTCAGTGGCATAAGTGCTTACCTAGCAAGGCTGAGGTCATGAGTTCAATTCCCAGTACAAAAATAAAAGCCAGGCGTGGTGGTGCATTCCTATAATTCCAGCACTTGAGAGGCTGAGGCAGGAGGATCATTACTAGTCTGAGACCAGCCTGGGCTGCAAAGGGAGCTCAAGGCCAGCCTGAACTGCATAGTGAGACTCTGGCTCAAAAATAAATAAACAAACAAATAAAAACTTTGATGGGGAATGGGAAGTGGTATGGCCGCAGAAGGCTTTGGGGTGAACCCTGTTCATGTGACATGATCTAAGTCTTCAAAATCCATAGTGAGATTACACCTTTCATAGTTTATTTGGCATCAGGAAACTTTTTTATCTCCTCTAAGTGTCTGTGGGGACTTTACATAAATAGAGAGAGAATGTATGTAAAGTATCCATGTCGAGTATGTATATGTATAATATATATGTATATTATTACTGCCTATATTATATGTCAAATGCAAAAGTATGTGATGTGCCCATTTGTACAAACACATTTGCATAACCATGTAGGTGCATTACATATGAATATTTGATGGAAGAGTATCCGTTGTTACTAGCCAGAACTCAAATTTTATTTGCTATCTTGTTTCTAGTCCATTTCTCACATTCCATTACAATAGTAATGGTTTTGAAAACCAGTCCTCATATACTAGGGTTGTTTCAGGTGGTCATTAGCTCAGCCTCGGAAAGCATAGTCTCCCTTGTGCTGATGTTACCCATCAGTCAATAGCATCTCTGGTGTGAGGGTTGCCTCAGTCCCTGCAGTGATATTGAGATAGGAGTTGCAACACATTCCTCTGGCTGACCCTGTCCTGTGCTACCTGTGCAGCCCTCAGCTTCCCTGCCTCTACTCTCACTCAGGGACCAGCCCCACAGACTCAGTCTCCCCCAGGCCTTCCACATGTTTTATTTTGTGACCTTGTGTTGTTTATGTGTGTTTCACGGGTCTTCTCTTGCTTTTCTGTTGTTTTCCATGATTAAATCAAGAAACGGAAGATGGTAACTCAGACTTGTTTATTGTGTTACTCCCTTAACAACCACAACTGCAAGGAAAAAAGAGTTAATTGGTTCACATTTATAGTCTATAATAGGCTGTTTGTGAGGCAGAAAAAGAATGGGCCAAAGTCTCAGAGAAACAAACCTGCTAAGTTCACGGTGGCCGTGAACCACATTTGTGGAAAATACCAGAGTGGAAGGAACCAGAGACCATATACACTACTGGAGTTCATCCTTCCATAGACCGTCCCCACACAGTTAAGAGCCTGCTCTCTTTAACAGCTAGGTTAACCACTTGGTCACCTGTCAAGACTAATGATCAGAACTTTCGTCTGTGAATTTCACACCCAAACACATCTTCCTCAGCAATATTTAATCTCATAATTTACCACAACATAATACAGCTATCGACTTCTCACGAAAAACAAAATTAACCATTCCCCAAAGCCTGAAAATTTCCCACATTTTCAAAAGCCAAAGTCCATATTTCCTCTCAGGCACAAGGTAAACTCTTAGCTTTGAAAAGGTGCAGAATTCAAGAGATCAGAGAGACCAATGCGGATGAAGAGGAGGATGTTATTATCTGTACACCTGACTCCACTTGACATTATGATGTCCTGAAAGGCTGAGTGAGCCCTAAAGGGAAGGCTCTGGTTCTCATACATTTTGTTAAGAGGATTCATCTTTCTAGTGGAGAGAAATTGGGTGTGTGGGTGCAACTGAGTCTACAGAAGCAAGACAAAGCATTTAATGTTAAAGCCTTCTGTATCTTGTGACAACAGGTTGTCATAAACTTTGCTTACAGGTCATAATTGCCAATCGTTTCTGTACCAGAACAAGGAGTTACAGCCATAGAGGAGGGAATTTTGAGAGTGACTGTTCAAGGATGACTGTTACTTTTCCTTAAATTCTGACTCATTCCCCCATGTGATGCTTTTTATTGCATGTTTTAACAGAAAGCACCACCATTATTATCATTTACGCTATTATGGGGAATTGGTTCTGTATTGGGCAGAGCAAGAATTACAGCAAAAAGCAAAAGAGACTTACATTATTTTTGTAACTCTATATTGATTCTGAAGCTTTGGTTGTGAGTATATGGGTCAGCTTCTGGAGTGATTAGAACAAGAATGTCATTTCCTCAGGCTTTGGCTATTTGTAGACTCGTCAGTCTCTAGGGTGACTGAAGCAGGGCTATTGTACTTGGCATTAGCCTGATCTCACTGCAGGATCAGTTGGTTTGGATGGTTTGGGTCCTGCTGGCTGGTCCACTTGTCTTAGGCTGTCAGTTTCAGCCAACTGTGCATGTAAGCCACAATTACTGTAAATCTAACAGTAGTAGGGGTAATATGGGGTCCATCTCATAAGGGTCCCAGGATGGATGGTTTTCATTTTTAACCCAAACGAAGTCTCCAGGTTTGAATTAGTGCACTGGATCTGTCAAGTATATGGACGTTTTCTCTTCTGCCCAGCCATGAATATCTTGCATGGCTATTCCCAAACCTCGCATCTGTCTCCTTAATATCAATTCTCCTAATTCACGGCCAGCCAAACAAGATTTTGTAAGGGGAATACCTACTTTGTTTAGTGAAGGTGCATCAGAGTCAGGGAAAGGCCATGGGCAGGATTTGACCTCATCTTAAGTAGATTTCTTGACAATATTTTCTAACAATTGTCTGAGAGTCTGATTTATATGTTTCCCTGTTCCTGAGCTCTGTGGTCAGTAGGCTGTGTGTAGTTTTCATTTTATCCTTAATATTTCAGTGAGCCACTGAATTAACTCAGCTATGAATATTGGTGCATTGTTTGACTCCAAGGGCAGAGGCTGTCCAAACTTGGAATGATGTCTCTCAGCAGTAGTTTTGTCACCTCCTGTGCCTTTTTCTTTGGGTGGGAGCAGCATGTAAGTCCTGAACCTGTCTATATTTCATTAGTCTCTGATTTTCACAATGGCAAGAGAGGGGTGTTCCAAGATGATTGACATCTAGCTAAGATTTGAGCTTCCAAAAGCCATTTTAAATGTCCTTGAATTCCATGTATGGCTTTTTATGGGAGGGGAAATTGGGGAATCAATCTGGTGTCACCCTTGGCTTTAGTCTCACTATCACAAGTACTGGATTTACAGCCAGTCCAGGTGCGTTATCTTCTGCTGCCCATAGCCTGGGAACTTTATGTGTCAGCCTGTGTAGCTCATCTATATCTGGCCTTGTTACTTATCTGATTGCAGTCTCCATTCTTCTGCTCATTGATAGTGAGTGTTAATATAGTCCTTGTTCAAGTCAGGCTTAAAGTTACATTTCATTGTGGCCCAAATGTAATAATCTGGGCCTGTAATTATTGGAGCAGGTCCCTTTTCATCAGGGGAACTGGGCAGTTTGAAAGAAGAAACTCATGCTGGACCTCTCATCTCCCTATGACACACCTATTTGGCTGGCATAATGTCCTATGTTCTGGGACCCTGGTGGCTCCTATGGTAGTCACATTTTTCTTGGATAGCAGCCTAATGGTTTGTATCACTGCTGAGTGCTCAGCTCTACTATCTACCATAAAGTCCATGAATTGGCTCCTATTCCATCCTCCAAAAAGGCTGTATCCAGACAGGATGAGTGGCACATGTCTTAGTTGTTGTCAGTCTTTAGTTATTGTCCCATGTACATGCCCAGTTGTTTTTGTGAATGTTCCCTTCGGCCAGCCATTAGACACCAAAGAGGTACAATGTGTTTCATGAAAAGATCTGGGTATTTACCCATGTCACAGCACCTGAATTTCCAGTGTGAGGTCCTGAGTTCAATTCCCAGTACCTCCCCCCAAAAAAACTATTTCATAAAGTGTTTTCCACCTCTAGGGGCTTAACTTTAGTCTCTTGTATAGTCTCTTGAAAAGTTATTTAACATACACTGTAGTGGGGTGGATTCCAATGCCGCCCTCTCATGTTTACCCTGTTGCAACATAAATCACTCTCTCAAGCACTTTTGCTTCAGGTTCATGGGATCCTTTCCTCCCTGGAAGTTTTACAGAAAGAACAGTCCGAACTCTGCAAAACTAAGAACCATATGTATTTCTTTTGATAAACTACTTCCACAGCTTTCCCCTAACATAAGTAATCTTTCCAGTTTTGTTGTTATCTATTGTTTTTATTGCTTTAGCATGACAAAATTTCTAACATATGGAATACTCTCACATCAAAAGTATTTATCTTATACTTATAGCCTTCTTAATATTTTTCTTCATTCCCCTTACTATAAACTTTCCATAACAAACTTGGCTGCAGCTTGTAGGATTTTAAATTGTCAGTTTCTTTCTTTTTTCCCTCAAATTGTTATCTTTTAAATGTGACTAAGTGTGAACAGACTTGTGTAATCTTGAATCAGTGTTCCTCTCTTAAACCAACAGAGAGCAAAGTGCATGTTAACCCTATAATTCCAATTTCAGAATTTGCAATGCACAAGAAATGTTTTAAGCACATCAACTCAAACTGGAGACCAAAGTACATTTACCAATTTGCTAACATTTGTAATTTCACTCATCTTGTACAACCTTCTTAGGCTCAGAAGGATGTGATCATAGCTCCTTGACTCCAGGCTGGGGCTGTTTAGACTTTCAGATGCTTGTTGGTGACACCAGGCTGCTGAGAAAGTGCTGCCCAGACCCTGGAGCCAGCCTGTGCTCCTCTGCCTCACTGCACAAAGTGCACAGCCTGCAGCCATAGGCACATGGTCCTGATGCTCAGATCCTGAGCTCTCCCAGCATACTGCTTCACGCTCTCTCTGAAGAGATGACCATTGTGTTGTCCCTTCAACCTCAGGGCAGATGCAGTTGGGCTGATTTCTCTTGGCCCTGCATCTCTGTCCCAGGTCAGCTGTCAGATCAGATGGCTGTTTACGTGTTCTTCCTGTCCCAGTCCCTGGCAAGGGTTGTTGCCATCATTACCCTACTTCATAGGATTTTTTTTAAACCAAAAGTCTGCCTATGTTGTCATCTACACATTCCAGTGCTTTAAAACTAAACAGTTTTTCTCATGCTTCCACCAGTACCACCTCAACAGACACCGGACGCGCCCTGTCCATGCCTCTTTTGGTTTTCAACATGGGTGTAGATTTTCTCTGAACTTGCTGTGGGCCTCCACCTATCCTGCAAGCTAGTTTTGCTGCAGGCCACTCATGCTCCTCTGACTTGGGCTGTGGGTTTTGCCTGACTTTCTCTGAATCCGGCTACCTGATCCACCCCCTTTGTAAGTCACTCTCACTGTGGGCCCCTCCCACATTCCACTTGGGAGTGTAGGTTTTGTGTGCCTCAATCGAAATCAGATTACTTGGTACACCCTTGTTTTATGAGTCTCCCCTTTTTTTCTAAAAGAATGGGATTTCCCCTGTGCCCCAAAACCTTACTGTGCTCCTGTAGTGCACTGTTATTCTGGAATTGTCCTGAAATCCCTTTAGGTTCCATTGCACTGGCAAGGGAGAGGTCCCAGGGCTGCAGGAGGGCTGATACTCTCACAGAGCTGGACCAAGTGGTGCCAGAAGTCTCATGACTCCCACAGCTCTGGGCCCCCTTGGGTCTGAAGGCAGTGGAGAGAGCAAACGTGTCATCTCTGGCTTCTTCGTGGTTGCCAGAAATGTTACAGAATCCAAGAGATTAGAGAGATGCATAAGGAAAAACAGGAGCATTTTATTAGGTGTACATCTGGCTCAGTTTAAAATTTGATGACCAAAATGGCTGAGCAAACCCCAAAGGCAAAGCTCTACTTTATATACTTTTTGCTAAGGGGATTAGTCTTTCTAGTGGAGAGAAATTGTGTGTGTGTGTGTGTGTGTGTACAAGTAAGGATACAAAAAGGAAGACAAAACCATTCATCAGTTAACCTTGAAAAATGACAGAGCCTTCTGAATCTTGTAAGAACGGAGTGTCGTAAAATTTGTGTACAGGTCATAGTAACAAATCCTGTCTGTACAAGAGCAAGAAGTTACAGCCATAGGGGAGGGGGCATTTTCAAGGGAATGTTCAAGGATGGGAAAGCTTGTTTTTTTTAAAATCCTGCTTCAGAACAATTAATTAGAGTTTGTATCCAAAATTATCTACTAGTCAAATGTCTACCACAAATGAAAGAGTCATTCACACGTGTTACTTTACTGTATATATGATACATACTCACCTTGATTGCTTAGCATTTCTGAAGGCGAGTATGTCCTGTGACTCAAGTGTGCATTGACTGATGTGGTGTTTCATTATTTCTTAAAAATCTTGCAGAGTACCTATCATGTTTTGCAACCCTGCAGATGTAGTATAACTTCATCCAGCTCTGAATAGAGCATTGTTTAGTGCTTGTCAAATAGGCCAGGCTGAGGATATTGGACACAGAGGAGACCAACAATACATAAATGCCCTCTACCCACCTACCTCCCCCCAAACTCTCCACCAAAAACTTTGAGGAACACTTCTTCTGAAGAACTCACTCAGTTCCTGAAAACCATGTTGTGATGTGCCTGCCTCCTGTCTCCCAGGTTCGTGATCGATAGGACTGCTGGTACAACATCCTATATTGTCTTTGCCACAGCCTGGAATTGAAGGGCAGCCACACACACAGTTATTTTAACACCGTTCTTGTTTACACGTTCATTTTTGAGGGTTGAAAAAACAGACACTCACCTCAGTGTCAAATTCAGGAGGTTTTGACAAAAAAGTATTCGTGCCTAAACCACAATTTCAGCAGTATTCAGAGTAGATTTCCTGCCTGCCAATTTCCCTTCCTTTACCTGCTCAACCTTTCTTCCTTTCCCCCTCCATAAATCACTTCCAAATGGGGATCTTTTATTATCTCTCATGTACAGCGTTCTCCACAACGTCTTCTAATCATCCACTATAGAGCTCCTCAGTATGATTTTGGAAATGCTGGGTTCCTCTGTTTTATCTTGCTTATTCTAGCTAAAATTATGTCAATTTTATTAGTGTTGTGAAAACTCAAACTTTCCTTACATGAGTATCTCCATTTATTTTTAATCTCTATTCTTTCTACACTAACCTTAATTCTTCCTCCCTTATGTATGCTTATTTTGAGTGGGTTTGCACATTTCTCCTCTTCATGTGTTGTAGGCAAGGTTATATTTTGAGATCATTTTTCTTCTTAAAGTGGGCAGTATAGTTCACAGTTCTGACTTAGGCTTTTCCTGCACTCATACCATTTACGACACGTAAATAGTTTGTTTTTCTGCAGTGCTGAATCAAGATCAGTTCCTCACTTGTTCTAGGCAAGCACTCTACCAACTTGGCTAAAGAGCAGGTGGAAGTGATGCTCATTTTTGATTTTGTTCTTTACAAGGTTTCTGCTGGGATAAGTTCTGTGCACCACTGGATATTATTATGGACTAAATGTGTTTCTGTGGCACCAAGTTCATATGCTGGGCCCCTTGCAGTTCCTCAGGTTGTCATTTGGTTTGACCATAGGTTCTTTAAAAAGGCAACTGCGGTAAATGAATTTGTTCAGCTGAGCTTGCATTACTTCAGGAGGGAGGTCTCTTTAAATCATGAGAAAGACCTAAATAAAACCTGTGTACCCTTGCTTTTAATGACTTCTTTGCACTGATTTGAAAGATCACTTCTCTGGAGATCTGCAGCTGAGCAAGCTTATTACATGTAGGCCACTGGCATTCCAGTAGATGTTGCCATTGCCATGCATTTCATGATTGCAAACTTTTCCTAGGTTGCTTTTCCAGAGCTGGGAGGCTGCCGTTATGGATACCATCTATGTGTCACTGGAGTTTAGGCACTTGTCTTTTGTGTGACGTTTTGGTGTCAAAGTTCCAAAAGTTCCACATTCATCATCCTGATACTTCTGCTTTCAGAACATGTGACAATGGAGAGCTAAGAAGAGTGGTTGTGCACATGCCGGTTACTGACTACTTCAGCCCCAGCTACCTTTGCCCAGGCTTCAAGGCATCCTCGCTCTCTGTCCCATCAGTTTCCATTAAATGGCAGATTTCAGACATGGTCTCCATTCCCACGCTTGACCACCTGCGGAAAAAGTCTTTCCCTGTTCCCAAACTTGTTGTTGCAATGATCAGCACATTGCAAGAAGAAAGACCCTGGTTCTATAAAGGCCCTGCTTCTCTAATATCTCTTTGAACAGAGGAGACTGTGATACCTACATTGGTGTGTATCAGGGCACTGTGTGCACAAATGGTTCCATGAAGATGCAGCATTTATATGGCCCCCTGCAAGCCAGACAGGTGGGCTCATGAGAATGCACCCCTGTGTGTAACACCATCCTGGTCTTCCAGCCTGCAGGAGCATGAGAAAATAATGTCTGTGATTTCAGCCTCTCAGCCAGTTCATTTGTTTTACTGCAGGCCTAGAAATCACATGAATGTATGTGATTTGATTGGTTTCCTTCCCTTTATTTTACAAACTTTCCCAATTTCCTTGTTATTGACTTCTAATTTCATGGTCTTTTGTTCAGAGGAACATACTACATATGACTTCCAGTCTTCTGAAGCCTCTTAAGTTTACTGAGAGCTGTTTAGTGGTGTGACATATGCTCTGTCCTGGAGGAACATGTATATTGATCCTGCAATTGCTGCATGCATTACTACAAACTAAGTAATGGAACTAGTTATCTCATACTACTCTTCCTTTGTTTCCATAGTGATGGTCACTCCAGTTGTTCTTCCTGTTATTGGCAGTGTTGTGAATTTATCTGTTTGTGCTCCCATGACTAATTACAACAGACTGGGTAGCTTGAAAACCAAATATATCTGCAAAAAATTCCTTATGTTACCTCAACCACATGAAGTGGCCAGAAATGACATTGGTTTCTGGTGAGTTATCTACTTCTGATTTGCTCATGGTTACCTTCATATTTTTCTCCCCACAGCGCTGAGGATTGTCCGCAAGGTCTACTGCATGCTAGGTTACCACTCTATCACTAAACTATATGCGCAGCCTTTAAAAACTTTGGGATAGGGTATGCCCAAATTTTCCAGGCTGCCTTGGAAGTTGTGAACCTCTCTCCTGAAAATCCACTCTGAGATAAGAGAGGTTCATTATTGTGACTGTTTGCACCCTTCTTGCTGACTTCTTTATTGTGTGCATGTGGAGACAGAGACAGACAGAGACAGAGAGACATAGAGTCATATAGTGCTAAAATCTGCAGGACTAGAGCTGGGCATGGAGCCCAGTGTTTTAGCCCTGGCCCAAGTTCTTCCTATGAAGTCCTGGCTTCCACAGCCAGCACCAAAAACAGAAACACAAGCACACCAGCATGGCTGATTCCTTCCAGCTTCTAAAGATAAGAGTATTCTAAAAATGTGACTTCATCACTCTTATAGTAGCGACCCAGTCCACAGCATCAGGTATTAGGGACCCCTTCAGGGGACCCAAATTCTTGCGTGGTGTTACAGCACACGACAAGCGAAAAAAGACAAGTGGACAGTATGTGAAGTAGCGGGGAGCTGGGATGTCCTGTTCTCAGAAAACAAGAGGTGCGGGGGCAGCCACAACCTCAGTATTTATTGATCACAGTCACACTGGGGAAAATGGCAACTGGGGAAAGTGGTTAGGCAGGCAAGGCCTGTAATAGATGGAAGAAAGCGTGCTTGCAAGGATAAGACAAGGGGCAATAAGGAAACTTTAGTTTCCCCAGCTCCATTATTGTCTTCAGCAGGTCATATTTTGTCCTGTGAGCACCACAGCATCCCTATCCCTAGGGCTTTCAGCTGTGACCAGAGGTAAGCAGGGAGCTTCTGCATTGTGATCTGGATCAAAGGGCAAGACAATGATGGCCTTGGATGTCCCCTATACTCAATTTATAGTCTGTGGTCCCTGACACCTCAGTCTTTGTTTTCCTGGTCACAATGTCTTCCTATTCCCATTGCATTTCAAATCTTTCCCCACAGCCTTGCAAAGGACTCCTGTGATTATATCCAGGATCACTCACAGTTCATAAAAATCTCTGTATCTCCCTGTCATTGGTCACATCTGAAAAGTTCCAATTGCTACTTGAGATCACATTCACAGGTCACAGAGATTAGAGTGTGGAAATGTTTGAGAGGTGAAGAGAGGGTTTCACGTGTTGACTCAAAATATGGGGTCTACACACACCTGGGATTTCTGCATCCATGAAATAAAACACCGTTCCCTTAACCGTGTTCCTCTTTAGAATTCCCATAAGATTGAGAATGTTCTTGTGACTGCTTCCTTCCCAGGGCCCCTAAACCATCTTGGACATGTGGGTGCTCTTAACAGGGTTGTGTGATGCTTCATGCACTGACCCCTTAGCATGTACACCAGTGTCTTAGTACCTTTTCTCCTTGCTGAGAAAACATAGCCAACACCCAAAGTTAAAAGAGGAAAGCTTTATTCAGCTCAGGATTTGTGGAGGTTTCAGTTCCTAGCTGGCTGGCTCCAATGCAGTGCAGCATGGCAGAGGGGCATCACAGAGGAGAAACAGTTCATGGCAGGCAGGTGGCAGAATGCATCATGTCAGCAAGCAGCAAGCCACAAGCAGCAAGCAGTGGCCCCTTTCTGCCTCTTTTATCTTATGCAGACTACCTGCCCTAAGGGCAAGCAGCATTCATACCCAGGGTGGGGCAGCCTTAATACTACTGAAACTGTGCTAAACCAATCAGTGGACTGATTTAGTAATCACACATTCCTAATTCCATCATCACTCACTCCAGATCCAGTCATCCAGAAAAAGCCCCACCAGTGACCACGTGAGGCTTTTTTGGGGGGAGTGCATCTGGATACAAGCCATGACAACAGGTTTACCAAGGAAGTGGGTACCATCAACTGCTTTCCATCCAACAGGGAAATGTTCCCATTTTTGGCCAACTCTATATCCCACACAGAATCTATGGGCAATGTATGCCCACAGTCATAGCCATGCCTCCACCCCTTGTATGCAAAGAACTCAGAAACCTGAATGGAATAACTGAGGCAGGAAAACCATCTGATCATTACTTAAGCCCTGTCCACAGCTGGAAATTCATCTGCAGAGGCTGAGGTCATTAGTCCCTGGCATTTTCCCTCCACTGTCCTCCACGCAATGGACCTCAGCCTTCTACTACTCAGTGGTATTTCTGGCCTGTCAGTTGTCAGTCACTAGACCCCAGCTCATCTACTCTTACAGTGGGGACTCAGAGGGCATCTGCTGAGCACAGGGGACAGAGCGCCCATCCCCAGTGGTCCTCAGGGCATCTCCCAGGCGTGCACAGTGCTCAGGGGGCTCTGGGACACTAGAGTTGTCAAGAGATGCTTCTTATGTAGAGCAATGTAGGTGGCCAACTTGGCTCTTGCTGACAGAGACAGAAGGACACTGACAGGGGATGGGGTGTGCGGTTGGCACTGGCCCATTCCTGCAGCAGGTGCATCTCCTCAGACCCCACTGCCCCTTCCAGCTGATGATGCTGAGTCCCGGATAGCATGACCATATTCAGGTACATACGTGCTACTCCTGCCCCGCTCTGCTCCAGTCCCTTGTGTGCTACTGCTGTATCAACAGCTGTGAGTGGCAGCTGATGGTTTAGACCTTAAATGTCCCTCAGAGTCTCATGAGCTCCGAGGTTGGGGTCTGGAAGGTCATTGGATCATGGATGGACACGCACTACACGTCACCGCATTGATGCAATAAGGAGTTTTTACATAAATGTGCTGTTAGGAGGGGGAGCCTGCTGCAATGGGAATGTCCCTGGGACACAGCTTCTGAAGGTCCATTTGCCTCCAGGGCTTCTCCTTTCTGCCTCTCTCCTTCCTGACTCCCATGGATATCAGCACTTTCCTCCTCCACCAGGCCTTTCTGCCATATGGTGACTACCTCAGAGGTAACAGTGAATCCACTGAAAAGCATAATCATACTAAACTTCTCCCCTTGTAACCTGTGTCAGGTATTGTGCAAAATTGCCGAGAAAATCATATAAGCCATTGTCATGGAGACAGGTCACTGCTTTCCCTTAGATGCCTCCAAAGTCCCCCTGTTGATGACAATACCATGTATGCTTTCTACTCCACCTTTAGGATGTTTTTACATTTTTTCTCCTCAAATTAAAAGGCAAATGACCTGTTAATATTTCAGAATTTCAAAACCTCTCTTTCCTCATGAGACTGCAAGTTAGTACAGCTCCAGATGGGCTCACAGGGGGAAGCTCTCCCAGCCCTGTCACTTACCAGCCAAGCACCTGGGAAACTCCCAGCCCAGGGAGACAGCAGCTCTGCCTCTGTGAGGCGAGTCTGACCAGGCGTGTCTGTAGGGCTGCAGGAAGGTGTGCCCTGCATGGACAGCACCCAGCCCGGGGCCTGGCTTGAGCTGTGACCACGCTGAATGGCAGGTGGCTGTTGTTTCTAACAGGAATTGTTCCAGCCCCTATCACGCTGGGATGTTGCTCTTCCCGTCCTTGCTCTCCAAGACACAGCAGAGGATGTGCGGCTCTACAGGACATCAAAGTGCGAATCAATCAAAAGGGGAGATTTCATGATTAAATTCAGTAAATCCTGCAGCTTCGAGGACTTGTTACAAAAGCAGTGTGAGGAGTCTTCCCCAGGGGATGCAGCTCAGTCTCCCAGAATGCGAGTGAAGGACGAGCTCCTTTTCTCCCAGCTGACTTTCCAGTCTAAGCATTACTCTCATTCATTTCCTCCACCCGACACCTGGCCCCTGTTTAGAGCTGTGCCAATGATGCTAAAAGTCAGCACAGCAAGGGCGTTCAGACTAGAGTTTTCTGGCCACAATCTCAAAAAGAAAAAAATGATCATATTTCCCAGGAAATCCTCACAGATGATGAATATAAGTGTCCTAGTTCTTAAATTGTCTCCATAGGCACTGGGACAAGAGGTCAAGGCATGTCCCATATCCAACCCAAGTGGACATTCCTCCCTACTTCATCTGTGAACCAAACAGAACTGCTGTAGCATTTTTCCATTTTGAGGCCCAAGATCCCTCACCTGAGGGCATCACCATTACCACCACACAGTAAAGTCAGATTCCATAGAAGAAACTGCAGTTCCCCCAAGGCCCAAAATGCGCTGGCTCCACACCCTCCCAGGCTGCTCTATGCTGGGCCCCACCTGCCCACTTGTCTCTTACTTGTTCTTGTTCCTTCCATTCTGGTGGGCATCACTCTGCCTTCGTGCCATGGCTGCTGGCCCGGACTGCACAGTCCTCAGGGGAAGAGTATGTTCTGCTCAGCCTCTTTCACTCACGTAAAGCACAAACACAGGGAAGGAGGAGCACTTACCACAAAAAAAGGAGCACTTGCTCAGTGAAGGCTTGGCATGAGTGGGCCTTTGAAAAACTGAGGTTATTTATTGGAAAAACTCTTTCCAATAGTTTTAATGGCATAAGCACATATTAAGGACTATTTTTGTATTTTAAAGGGTAACACACTGAAAGGGTAAAGGAAGGGAAGAATGAAGTGTATTTAAAATTTCATTGTATTTTTTTTTTATGTGTTTGTTTTTGTTTTTCTTCTGGTACCAGGAATCGAACTGATGACCTTGTGCTTGCCAGGCAGGCGCTTTTGACGCTGAGCTAAATCCCCAGCCCCATTTTGTTTTGTTTTTTTTGCATTGTATTTTTTGACCTCATCTGTTTTACCCATTAATTCTTTCACATTTCCAGGAGCCTGTTGTCCAATGCCCCATGATCTTGTTCCAGGTCATAAAATGGGATGGAAGATTTTGCAATTTCTTTTATAGAACAGTAAAATTCATATAATGCATAAAGAGAAATGGTTGTGTGAGAAATTCCAATAAAATTTAGAACTTCACATTAATTAAATTGATGAAAAGGAACTATTAAAAATCAAAAATAATCTCCAAGTAACATGAGTAGAAAAGAAATGGAAAGACGGTTTATATCCATCTTTTCAATCCTCACTCTGCTTGGAGATTACTTAATAAAGTGACTGCTCTTTTCAAAGACAGAGTGAAGAGTCTGTTTCAGAACTCACCTGGAACTGGAGAACTGCTGCATATGGCACTGGTGGGGGAGTGGGACCTTGTCCTGCCTCAAGACATCAGCACCTGAGTGGCCCTGGGAGTTGGGCTGTCACTTCATCTCTCAAAATTTTCTTATAACACATGGCAAAGGCATTGATTTTGCTCAAAAGTTCCAAGGTTCCCATATTGCCATTTGGTCTGGATCCTTGAATTGCACAGGAACTTGTAGCAAGCAGGAACCCTCTTGGGCACCTGCCTATGCAAAGGTGACTGATACTGGACCAAGCCCTCAGGGATGAACTTCTTTGGCTTCCCATGGCTACAGTGCTCTCTCCCCCGGGATACACCCTGATCCTTCTCAGCATCTTTCAGGTGGCCTCCTCACTGGCACACTTGACCTGAATGAAGCTGCCACCCAGGACAGTGATGAAGATGAAGGTCTTGGACTTTCTCTGGTCATTGCCAACCGTCCCATCATAGATGAGGCCCAGGGCAGCCATAGACACATAGGAGCAGCTGGGAGAGGCCACTTCCTTCATCATTGCCGGAGTTTAGCTGAAGAACACAGGGAAGTGCTCCTGGTAATATTTGGTGATAGTCACCAGCATTTCTGCCATTGTGGTTGGCTCCTTCATTAGCATCTAAGACATTACTAGTCAAGGACATTGTGTCTGGGACCAGAGAGAGGAATGAATTCTTCCCTTGGTCTCTGTTGGAGCCTCATGGGCTGGTTTGATGGGGAGGAGGAATGGGAGAGGAGCCTCTGGACACTGAAGAGGACCTAGTGTCCCAGCAGCAGAAACCTCCTTTAAGGTGCCTAGGATCAGAAAGCAGGAGGAAGACGATGAGGACTGCATCCACAGCAGCTCTCACTCAGGCGGATTACAGGTCTGCTGTTTGGGTGGTGCTCTAGAGCCTCACAGACTCCTGTCCTCCTGGGGACCCTGTCCGCAGAGAACCTGATACAGGAACTAAGACCGCTCTTCAGGGTGGGGCTGGCACATAGAGGATGGGGATCCAGGGCAGACAGTAGGGTGAATGGTATTCAGCTCCACTGGGTCCCCTGCTGCTCTGCAGTACATGGGGCCCTTGGTACACACTGACGGCAGCACATTACACTGACTGCTGACACTGCCTGGCTCTTTTCTTCGACCTGAGGACACCGCCTGGAACACTTGGCCTCTGCAGCTCCCGTGAGAGACATGGAGGAGTCATCAGTGTGCAAGCACGGTCCTCGTCCCCCAATCCTCACAGCAGGCATGGGCTGGACTCCATGCGTCCCCCATGATTGTGAGGTGAATTGCCTTCTTTCTGCTCTCTCAGGACCCCCAACTTTCCTATGGCAGGGCCGAGATTGCAGCCCTCTGCTCGCTGAAAGCAATTGACGTCTTCCCTGTGAGGGGCTCACATCTGGCCACAGCTGCTGGGGCAACAGCAACAGGGATCCAAATTCAGTGGGTCCGTGTGCCCTAGGATAGTGACCCACGTGCTTGTTACCTTGATAAAGGGTAACCTGTGGAACTCTCACTGTGATGACCTGAGCCACCTTCTTTAAACCTCAGCCATATCACTCTGAGACACTCAAAGAAGAAGTGAGGGGAACCAGTCCCTCCGTGGCTTCTGGTCTGCCACAGGTGACAGAAGACAGGGGTTGAGGCTGTTGTCCTGTGTATTCAGATGAGCTGTTCCCTCTACCGACACCTGGATCCTTGGCGGGGCCTAGGACCTGTGCAGCCCCCAGGAGATGACAGTGCCGGCCAGGCTCTGGGAAGTTCTTTCTTACTGGGGTGTGGGGTCTCTTCCTGCCTTCAGGACTCATCAAAGTCTCTCACCTGGGCTCCTGGCAGACCCTGGCCTCCCTCTGCTGATGAAGTGGTTCCTCCTGCGACCGCATGATGTTCCTCACACCAAGGCATGGCCTCCATGAGTCCATAGAGATGAAAGTAAGATGGAGCATTTCTGCACGCCCCTGAATGTGCTTTCCCCAGGCCGACAGAAGGAGCAGGTTCCAGAGACCCTTCCTTGTCCAGAGCAGGTCCAGGTACATGGCTGCCATGCAGATGAATGTAGCCAGTCAAGGCTACCAACACTGTCCTTCCTGAGGCCACAGCAGCCTGACAGCAGGTGCAGGGTCCCCACGTGTTAGATCTGTGCCCTGAGCCCACACTCTTCAGAAGGAAATCTCCTATTCCGTGACACAAATGGGCAGGGGCAAAGCTGGAGTCTGTTTAACAGGGCTGTCAGCAAGGTCAAGGTCACCCTCGGCTCTTAGAGTGCAGTGTTCCCTCAACAGTCCTCCCTGTACATCCTCCCCTTCGGTCCTGGAAGGATCCCCACCCCTGTGGGCCTGAGTCCTCCTCCCTCAGATTCCAGGTCACAGTGCAGGACACCTCTCTCTTTGATAACATGGGTGAGCTGTGTCCCAGTGTGTTGTGGGTCCTGGGCCTGTCTCAGTTCTCGCCTTGGCTGAGGACAGAGTCTGGGCTGCTCCACTGCTGAGGCCGCACTCCTTCCACCAGGCCCTTCATGTCCCTTAGACCTGGATACAGAACCAGTGACGCCATGCCTGCTCACATTGCATGGGGCCTCCCTGGACTAGGAGCTCCTACGGGATACTCTGTGCTACAAAGTTTCTGACATTCTCAGAGCTCCACCTGTGGAAGTTGGGGGCCCTCACAAGTGTATGGCAAGGCTGACAGATGGGCAAAGAAGTCCTCTATGGGGCTTTCCTAGTGTGGCAGGGGACCTTCTAATTTCTAACTCTGGACCGTGACCTTGGTTCCTGGCAGTCTCAATCGCTATCTGTTTACCTGATTGTACCCCCACACAACAAGGTAGAATTGGATCTGGCTAGTTCAAAGAACCTCTCTCTGGGGTATGGCTAATTCACTCCCCCTGTAGTCTGTCACCTTGGACCCTAACTCAGTCCACCCACACTATTCCTCCCACCTGCAGTGCCTCCCTCAAAACAGTACCTAGGTTACTCTGACCAAGAGCAGCAACAGACAGAGAAACAGTATTGGTCAATGTGCCCGGGCCTCCTGGAGCCCATAGCGGGCATGGAACACAATTCCATTTGCTTACTAGCTAATATAAAAAACTATATATAGTGTATTTATATCCTGTGATAGTGCGAAACACAGTTGATTTAGAAGCATTTCCTTAGCTTATAAGATGTTGCTTACTTAATTTCTTATTATTCTACATATTAAATTTAATTTCTTCTCCAATCTTGAGTTCTGTATAAAAATCTTGTTATACTGAGCATAAATCTAAGGACACTGTTGAATAATTCCTTGATCCCAAAACTCTTCTGTGGAATATTCAGTCTTAGATGGCATATGAGTGAAGCCACTGTGAGAACCAGGTTCCTCAAATAGCTTCCTAAAGGAAAGATCCCACATAACATCTGGCACATAAATACCTGCCCATCTCTCCTAAGTTGTAAAACCCAAGCCAGAGACTACACCCACTGGGAAGCAGGCCCCACAGATTGTGATCAAGACTTGCATACCCATTTTAACTCAGATTTCACTGAAGTGTTGACAGGATGAAGCCAGTGATTCTATGAACAACCAGACAAAACTAATGGAAACAAAGGGGACAGCTGGAAGAAGAGGAGGTGAGATAGGATTCCATGTGCGTAGCCAATAGGTGAGTTGACATCATGGGGCAGAGAAGGATTTGAAGGTGGGAAGTGGAATGATCACATCCCCCATAGACTTAGATGCAGCCAGGTTAGCGTGGAGGGATTGCAGGTAAGCCACACACAATACAGGTTATGGTGGTAAAGGGAGAACGTGGAATGTACCGCTGAATCCTGTGTCCCTGGAAAAGTGTAGGAGGAAGAGACTTCTTGTCACGTCATCCACAAACACAGGACTTCGGAAGATGAGCAGCATTGGTAGGTGACTTTGAACCTACCATTTGGTAGATTGGTAGGTCTATTTAGGAATGCTAAAAAAGTCCCTGTTCTTTCAACTCCATCACCTTTGCCTTCTTAGCAGATTCCACCTCCCTGTGGGCCAGATTAGTTTCTGTTCTGTGATGCATTACACCCTTGCCTCCAAGAGATAGATGGGCTGGGGTGTGGCTGGATGACCCAACAAAACCCGGGGAGTGGCCACTCATTTTCCTGGGAGGAGAGGGTAGAGAGCTCAGCAGGCCCCTGTTAGACATAGGGAGGATCATGCACTTGAGGGATGGAAAGAAAATCACTAGTAACTGAAATGGAGGTTGACCTACCCAGCCCAAGAACTCAAGGGAGGAAGACAAAGGTCTTGTCTTCACACCTGGCACAAACACAAGGTGTGTGTAGACTCACACAAGCATTTTCTCCTCCATCCCTTTATCCTCCTCTTCAGGCCTCTTCCCTAGTCTCAGACCACTGTCTTTATTTGAAGCTCCTTCCCCCATTCCTTCTCCGTTTCCCCCCAGCCAGTGCCTTCTGAGATCAATGTCTCTCCAGATGCCCAGCAGAATAAGGAAGTTCTAAAGCACATTACATGTGATCTAAGGAAAAGAGTCCCCTCCAGAGCACCCACCACTTCCATCAAACCTAAGGAGAGGAGACCCCCAACAAGCTTCCAGCATTTCTATCACCTGAAGGAGAAATACAATCAAGAGGACACAGACTAGAAGCAGCTGAGTGCAGGGAACTCCACTGCCTGAAGTGAAGACATGGACATTGTGAGTGTTGCCAGGGACCTTAAAACTACCCCTGATTCTGCAGAGGTCAGGGCCCTGGGAAGCGGTCAACCTTACAGACAGTGAATCTTATCCCAACCGTTACATAATTGTGATGGTTATAAAATCAACAACAGGAGATGTCTGTGTGCCTCTTCTTATATGTTGGGACGGGGAGGATGGATAGAGGTGTGTGTATGTGTGTGTAAAGGAATACAGAAAGAAAGGTACTGTGGGGTTGTAGCTACCAGTGATAAGTCCTCGGGGAGCCAGATGTGGCAGATAAACCCTGACTCAGGCCAGATTACTGATAACAAACTTATTCATTAAATTTTGTACCTTAAGTAACAAGAGGATGCTGTTTCTCTGTGCATGTAGAGTGCCTGCTACCAGGTTAGAAAGAGATAGCGTATATAGGGTGGGAGAGACCTTCCTAGGAAAAGCACAAACTCTAATTCCTCCCCACCCACCTCGTAGTGGTATTCCTTAGATTCAGCCTAGGGTGTAAGTCACTCAGGGCTTTCAGGAAAACAAAAAAGTTCTTCCTACAGGTCCCCGGCACTCCTGTGAAGCACTAAAATGATCACAGTGAATCTCACAGATCCAGCACTGCTCTGGCTACGTTCTCGGAATGGAGTAGTCCAGTAGGGACAGGGCAGTGGGAGTGATTCATCCTCTGGGTTTGCAGTAAAGGGGAGCACTGCTTGTAAACATGTGTTGTAGCTCTTTGTTTTAGACAATTTTAAATTTAAACTTAGCTATAAGAAACCAAGTAGGTCCTGTGCAACTTTGATCCCCACCTGCAATGGGAAAATATTAAAATATCACTATTGACCAATTTCTCAGATGGATATTGACATCCTTGCTGCCAAGATGTCTAACACCTCCATCAACACAGTTATCTCTCCTGCTTCCCTTGTGGAGACACATCACTTCCTTCACACACACATCACTTCCTCCTCACCCCTGGAAACCACCACTCTCTTATTCATGTATATAATTGATCCTTTCAGTGATATAATCACATGGTTTCACAAAGATATGTAAGATTTTGTATTGCTTTTTTGTAATTTGACGTAATTGTCTGGAGATTTGCCAAGCTCTATGTGTATATGAAGAGTCCACTCCATTTTTAGTGCTGAGCAGTAATCCAAGGGATGGATGTTCCAAGGATATTGTTTCTTTTTTTACCATTATTCCACCTAAGAACATCTAGGTTGTTTGCTTCCAGTGCCTCACTCTTACCAATGAAGCTGCTCCAAACACACTCAGACTGATTTAAGGTGAACGTAATTGTTGGTTCTCTGGGAAAAATGCACATGGGCCCATTTTCTGCATTGTATGATCATTGTGTGATTTATCTTTTTAAATAGGAAGCATTACCATTAGAAAAACTTGAGAACTGTAGAAAATTGAGCAGACAGTATACACTTCCTCTATATTCCCATGTCCTTTCAAAAAGTTTCCTGCATATTTAATTTCCTGAGTGACTCTGTTTTAGTTTATACCATTTATGATTACTTCCAATATCATCCAGTTAAAGTAGGTAGCATATATCAGTGCTGAGTCGGTATTTTTAACCAACATACACTGTTTAGATTAAGATTCACACTTTGTATTATGTGCTGGTTCTATGGGTTTTGACAAGTGAAAAACATTGTGTATTCACCACTACAACAACACACAGAATCATTACAGTGCCTTACCATCCCTCATGCTTGACTTATGGATCCTCTCTTGCTGTTGCCAAAGCCATCCACTGGTCTTTTTCTTCTCTGCAGTTTTCCCTTTTCATGATAATACATATTTGAAATCACATAGTGCATAGGCCCCTCAGACTCATGTTTCCACTTAAGTTACATGCAGTCCTTCCAACACTTGATAACTCTTTTCCTATTACTGATATCATTTCACAGTATGGAAGAACCACAAATTGTGATTACATTCATTTATTAAAGACTGCTTGGTGGCATCCAGGTTGTGGCAATTATGATAAGGGCGTTTCAACTAAAAGAACAGACTTGCTAGCAAAGAGTGACAGAGTTTTGCAAAAATCATGCCTCGCTCTAGTTCATGTGGCATCAGAGATGAACAGGAAATGAGGATTGTGGGCAGCAGGTCACTGGGGTGAGGTCTGTGAATTTCGAGGGCAGCTGTAAGGTATGAGAGTGCTTTCTGTGCTGAGGCACCAAAGTCATGGATCTAGTACTGAATGCACCCTGTGATGGCTGGATCTCATACTGTTTATTGCTGGATAAGTGTATTAATTTATCAAAACCAATACTTCTCCCCAGAGAAACAATGAGTGTCTTAGTGAGCTTTATGCTCTAGCTTCCAACACAGCCGTTATTTTTCAGTGCTAGGAAGGGACAGATCAAACCCTGGACCTCGTATTTGCGACACCCACTCTGTAGGACTCAGCTACACTCCCCAGCCCTCACCCGTGGTCTTGTGATCCTTATGGCTTGGTTCTGCCAGGCACAGGCAGGAGTTACAATCCTTTCACGGTAAATGACCCTCTTCATAAGAAGGCTGCGATGCTCTTACATACTAGGAAGACAGAAGTGTCCTGATGATCTCCTTGTATAGGTCTTGAGGATCCGCTGCCTGGTTTCTATGGTAACTAACTGTCTTTATAGCCTGGAAAGGGCCTGGAGACCAGGTGCTCAGAACCCTGAGGGCAAAAGGTCTGTGTTACACCCTTGATTGAGGTACTGCTGCTGGCAATGCCTAATGAAGCTATAAAAGTTACATTTTTCTTTTCTACATAAGCAACTATTCCAGACTTCTTTCTGTTGAGTTTATACTGAATACCCTTCCTCTCTTCAGGCCCCAGAAGTGATAGAATATGCAGATGCCATCAGCCCCAGGGGCCTGGAGCCTGGTTTAGAGCAGGATGAGCTGAGGCCTCCTGGAAGTGATAAGGCAGGGGTGGAGGGCCGCATTGTCTCTGTGGTTCCCCTCTATCTGATATTATGAAAGGTCCTTACCCACTTGGACAAGGTGAGATGCTGTCTGAGGCACTTGGACTCTTCCAACTCCTTGGAGCTAGCTTTAGATATTTCTTTTTCCTTTTTGCCAAAACATACAGCCCATCCTTTCTCATGAGAACTGCTTTAGAAAAGGATCAACCGGATTCCTTGAGGAGTAGTCCTCCAAGGATGTGGATGTTTCTGCTATGAAACAAGCACTTTGATCTATTTCATAGATGTGTCTATTTAAATCAAGGGTCATATCGCAGTGACTGGCTATGGAGTACCTTTTCTCAGCTCAGCTTATAAAGCGAATCTGGAATAACTGGTGTCTCATGGAATGAATAATTTGCTCATTGTGTATGTCTATTTGGTGTGCACCATACCTCCTCCAGAACCATGAAAGAGGAACTTCAGTAAGAACATAATTCTTACCACGCATCCTCAGGTGGAGGTCTTTTAATGTTACCATCACCACCAGCTTGGGCCACAGAGAGCATAATGCTCCAAGCTGGGCAGGCCGAGGCCAGGTCCAGGACAGGGCTGGTCAATGGAGCCAAGCAACAGGAGGAGGAACCCTCCAGTTGGTACAGGGATTTGGGTGAGTTAGGCCACACCTGCCCTTCACATTGGGGAGGACATCACAACTGTCATGGCATTCACAGGTGTGCTCAGGAGCCTGAGGGGAGGGGGAGGCACAAAGGAAACTCTGCAGTCAGCACCTGTGAGGCTGCTCCTGCCCAGGACATTCAAGGTAAGACTCAGCTTATTCCTATCAATGGGAGAGACATACATGCATGAAGCTGTTAAGGTGCAAACAGAAATGTCTGTGTGGTGTGTGGCCACGGCATGACTATCATTCCAGGGCTCATTCAATATCTCTTGCAGATATGATAATATGGAATAAGTAGTGCTCTCCAAGTATTTCAGAGGAATAGGATAATCTAGTGACTCTGCGTAAGGGCAATTGGACTGTATTGCTCCCCCATCTTATAAAAGAGGGAAAGATAAGGTGTGTGTTAGTGAGAATTTGCAGTGTCACTCTTAAGCGGCAAATTGAAAGTGCATGACCAAAAGCAACAAGGATGATCTGTTAAAATAAAATTCTCTTCCTCTCTGGGAGGAGGTTTTCAGATAGTGAGACAGGCTTGAAGTTCTTCAGCTTTTGCACATGCCCAGCTGCTATGACAGATGCTTCAGATGCAGAATCAATGGTATTTTCACAGTATTCTAAAAATGTTAGCAGTAGGGGTCTACTTCATCACTTGTCAGCATTCATCTGTTCTTCCTGTCTCAATAACCTCAGTCTTAGCAGGCTGAAGTTTTTCTCCGCCCTTGGATTCACAGTTAGTCTGGTAACCTGTGAGCTGTTTCTACAGCCCATATAACTGTCCTTGTCTGAACATCAGGACTAGTGCCATTAGGCATATTGAAAATAAGTTCTTCCCTGTGGTGAGAGACACACATGAGAGACTGGAGAGGAAAAGTGTTTTTGTTTTTATTTTGAGATTGACAAAGCACTTACCACCTACTGAGAGGACTTCAGGTTTTGGAGGAATACAGCTGCAGCAGATGTTTTTCTTTCTTCTAACTGTGGTGAGCAAGGTCCTGCCTCACCTACATCACCTCTGGGAACTTTGGGGTTTTTTTTTGTTGTTGTTGCTGTTGTTTTCCGGTACTGGGAATCGAACTCACGACCTTGCGCTTGCCAGGCAGGGGCTGTGCCGCTGAGCTAAATCCCCAGCCGCATTTTGGTTTTCTTTTGTGGTTCCGGGGATCAAACTCATGACCTTGCAACTTGCCAGGAGGGCGCTTATGCCACTGAGCTATATCCCCAGCCCCAACGTTGGGTTTTGACACCTGTATAACTTGTGCACCTACATGACTTTTATAGGGAACTTTTCTTGAAACTCTTTCCATTGCAATCCTTCTAAATTGTCAGGATGGTCCCAAAAACTATCCTAATGTATATATGAAGACAAGGAGTATAGTATGCTTCAGGACAACATGATTATCATTTATTGGGAAAGTTTGAGAGTATATTTTTTGCATCTCTGGCACAAAACCCATCGACTAAATATCACAGTTTGAAGTTAACTTTTATGTCAAAAAGGCTGTTACCATTGGAGCATTTCCAGGATGAGCACAGGGACAGGCAGGGCCATCTACATGATGTGTTTGAGGACAGGTGATGCTGCGCAGTTCCCCTGAGATTAGGATTCACCCACTGCCTACTGTATTTCACATTCTGAATGCAGGCCAGGTTTCAATGCTTGGACATAGGGATGTTCTCCACTTTAAGAGGTATTTTTTATTACTCTAATTATAGAAATAAATTCAGAATCGGAGCTGGATTCAAGGTGGGAGAGCACAAGGTGGCACTAGATGACGTCACACTAAGAGTCTCATGCTGGCCTTGTCATTTACCAAACAGACATCCTGAGAAGATCCAGAGCCCAGTAGGACACAAGTTCTTCATCTATAAAATGAGCTTGACATATATTTTTGGTTGTAGGACCTGTGGAATGTAAAAAGCATACCGAATCACCTAACAGAATTTCTGACATACCATATATTGAATGATAAACAGCTGCTTCCAGTATGTCTTGTCCCTGGATGCTATGACCCTTTTCCTATAAAATGTGTGTGTGTTTCCCAGGGAAGCTGTAGGTTAATAGGAAAATGAAAAGAAAATCAGGCAAAAAAGCTACTCAATAAACATTCTACCAATGTGTTCTCTCTAACTGGTTGTATTACTTGATTTGATGTTGCAGAGAATTTCCTTACTGGGAACAATTAACTCAATACTCTAGGACCTTGGGTGGAGAACTATATCCTTCTCCCTGCCAGCTTTCTTCCAGTGACAAAACTAATTCCAATCATATTACCTTCACCAAAACTCTAGCCTTGGGGCTCACAGGCCTCTATGACAATGAGGTCTAAAAGCCTGGCTATTCTAGTGACAAGTCCAGCTCAAAACAGATGCAGGTCCATGGATCTTCAAGGCAAATTACATGCCGTAACAACAACAGCTTAAACTTCGTTCACAAATAAACATGTGAAAACTGATCCAGACGAAGTCGTGCTATAAGAGGGGAGGAAGACTCTCATGAACTTGGAGAAGGCTCTCTGGGAAGAGAAGCTCTTGGTCAGGCAGTGCTGGGATCACTCGTGGAAGAGGCCCTCACCACTGACCAAATTACGACACCCTCCCTGGAAGACGGTTCAGGAAAGGGGACTCATGAGGAGAAGTTGTCCATAGGAGAACCAGTCAACTGGGCACTTAAAGACCCTGGAAAGTGGACACTCCCAGCACATAACAGAACCAGGGACTTTAGGGCCCCACTTCACCTCAGAGTCACCCTTATCTCTCAGGAAACCCTTGCAGAGTCTGGAGACAAATCCCCTGGTTCCCTCCCTGTCTAGGACCACACTTCTCATAAAGAGATTCCTTTCAGCTTCACCCACCACCAAAAAGCACTGCTCAGAACAGTCTTCCATTCTCTGAGGCTTCTACCTCAGGCCCAGGACACCTCATCTGAGGGCCTGACCCTGCTCACTTTTCAGACACATTAAAATCAACTCATGCACAATGAAATGTGGTTCCACCAAGACACAAACTCCCATGGCTCAGCACTCAACCAGGGCTGCTTTCTGCTAGACTCCAGCCTCTAAGTGATTTTTCATGGTCCTCAGTTCCTCTAGGTAATCCCTCTATATCCCGACATTGGTGGTTCTCCTGGATTCCATCATCCTATGGGGTAGGTTTGATCCTACACAGTCTATGTACTCATTTCCACCACAGACACTGGGCCTTCCAAAGAGCACACGTGCAGTGGAGCTTTGGGGCCAGTGTGCCTGGTGGAGGAAGGGTTTCTTCATTCACAGTAACTTTCTCCCATATAAATGAAGAATCGAAACACATTCAGGTTTACACACATTTTAATAGTATAGGAAAACAGGTAAAAAGACATTAGAAATCAAAGATTTTTATCCTTATATCTTTTTCTGTACTCTATTTAACTTGTTGTAAACTTCTTACACATTGCCAAGGAAAATCCTGTTCTAATACTATGGTTTCTTCTTCAAAATAAAATGAAAGCTTTCCAAGTTGGCTTGACAAAAGAGCAAATATTCTTACATTTCTAAAGGAACAACAAAATTCCTGTGTGATCAATACCACACAAAACCACATTCACATCAGAAATGACAATCAATCTTCAAAATCACAAAAGTAAAAATAGACATGCGATCAGTACCATCATTCAAATAGCATGGGCAAGCTATGCAGAACTTGCAGAAAAGGAGCAAGACTTCAAATGTCATCAGGAACACACAAGTCCATTTCCAAGTCACCCAAATAGTACAGACATAGAGATGATATGCACGGCATTTTACTTCTCACCTGGCTCTCGAGTACCTAGAAAAGTGTGATATCCAGCAACACTAACTGAAGGATGGGACTCATTTCACATGGTGTGGGAACTAAGACAGTGATGTGATGAGGAGCACTCCCTGTCTCTGGCTGGCACCTTGCCCCTTCACTGGCCCATAGCACATGAATGGGCAGCCTCTTGCTCCTCTCTCAAAGCCTCGGCATAGAGATGTGTGTAGGACCTGGGATCACGCATGCTCACCTTGGCCAAATGCTCTAGGACTTTCATCTTGGTGGTTTCAGCATGGGTCCTTGGACCCCACAGGAACTCGTACTTAGCAGGATTGCTATGGGGCACCTGCCTATACTCCAGGTACTGTAACTGTACCAAATCCTTTGTGATGAATTCCCAGGGCTCGCCAATAACAAAGTGCCCCTTCTGTGGTAACATTTCCCTTGTTCTAAGGACTTCCCTTAAATCTTCCTCACTGACATGGTTACCCTTCAAGAAAATGACTGTGAGGATGACTATCAGGAGGTTGACTTTGGAAAAGCTCTGGTAATTGTCACCCAGTATCCCCTTATAAGAGAGGCCCAAGACGGGCAAAAGGACGTATATTTGGCCAGGGGGATCCAGTTCTTGTACATCAATGCCAAAGGCCAGACACAAACACTCACAGGCTTCCTTGAATAACAGAGGGAAGTGCCCGTGGTAACGGGGGTCCACACTGTGCAGCATTTCTTCCTTGGTGACAGGTTCCTCCTCTTGATACTTCAGGAGCAGGACTGGCAACAGTTTAGCTATCTTGTTCTCTTGGTACAGACGGCACAGGAACAGCAGAGCTAGCAAATCCGGGGAGGTACATAGATTCTCCTCTTCTTGCCTACTGCAGTGCTCACTGGATCGGTTGCTCTGACTGGAGGCCATGACTGCGGGGGAGAGGAGACACCCTAAGGATTCTGGGGAGATCTTGGTGTCCTAGCCCAACCCACTTCACTTGATGTAGCAGGGATTTGGGTACTGGAGGAGGAGGAGCCAGAGGAAGCAGTGGGCCCTTTTTCCCCTCTGACAGCCTTCCACAGCTGCACTCCTACCAGGCCCCGTGCCCCTCTTTGGACAAGGTGGCCTCACCTGAGCTGGCTGAGCTGTGTCTTCTGACCAGGAAGATGTGCTGAGGATCCGTGGGGACAGCAAGCACTTGGTGATGAGGATTCAGATACCTGGAGGAGAGAGGGACACTGTGAGTGTTCTCATCCAACAAAAGTACCCTTGTGAGCTCCCAGAAAGGCCCATTATTGGTTTTCTCTTTGTGTGGTGTTCTCAGAGTTCTGACTATGGGCACTGTCTCCGAGAACTGGGACAAGAAGTGAGATTGCTCAGCCTGCAGCTTGACCTCAGAGAAGGCTTTAGGTCAAGCAGCAGGGATTGTGCAGCTTGGGCAAAAGGATTCCCCTCTGTCCTTGGGCGGGTGGAGCCACAGGTGCACACTCGGTGCATGCCCCTTACCTTGACTCCGGGCCTCCTCTGCTGTGTGATCTGTGGACACTGCCTCAGATCAAGACTTCCCGCTCCTGTTTCTTGGAGCTCCTGTAAGAGACATGGGGGACAGCTCAGGCTGCAGACCTCAGCAGAGTCCCTGTCTCCCAATCCTCAAAAGAAGGGGTGGGCTGGGCCTTGTGAGGTTCCTGCTCTTCTGAGTGAATGGTCCCCTTTGTGCTCACTAAAAGTCCTCAACTATTGTGAGCAGGGCCTTTACTTGCTTGAGGCAAACGCTTACAAACAAAAGTGTCTCCCTGCCTCATAGGGTATAAAAGACAAAACAGGTGAAACCCACAGGGCAACAGCTGCCTGGAGCAACATCTGGAGGAAGAGAGATTACTTCAGGTTCATTTGGTCCAGGAAAGGGAACCTACTCCATCCTGATGTTAATAAAGTCTGGGGTTCTCCCAGGGATGACCTGAGGCTACCTTCATTAAACTTCATCCATATGTATGTGAGACCCTTAAAATCAAGGTCAGGGATGAGCCAGTAAATGTGTGTTTCCCAGATGTGACTACAGGTGAAAGAAAGAACAGGTTGAGGCTAGGGTAATGTGTGTCCAGGTGAGTGGGTTCCCTCTCCCTCACGTAGCCCCTTGATACACCCCGAGATCCTACTTCTGTTGCCTGGATTTCAGCCTCTTAGTACCAAGGCCTCAATCTCTCTGAGACCCATAGTTCAGAATTAAGCAAAAGCCTCACAGTGAAAGCCCTTCTGAGGCTTCCCAGAATGACCGAGGACTCAGGGAAGATGTCGGCGGAGCATTCGCCATCCGTACTCTGGACAAGGCGGGCTCAGTCTTCATTTAGGGACCTCACCTGACCTTTGGCAGATCCTGGGACCTTTGAGTTTCCTGACCAGACGGGTTTCCCTGTGCCAACTGGCAGACATCACCTCAGAACAAGTCCTTCACCTCCCAGAAATCTCCAGGGTTCTCAAAAGAAGTAAGCAGGTGTCCATCATGTCACCCCCTTCTGAGGACTTTGATGCTGACAGCAGGACCTGTGCCCATCTCTCCTGTGATTCAGGACCCCTGTTATGGTTTAATCTAGATTTCACCCTAAAGGCCCATGGAGTCATAGGCAGCACCTTTGGAAGCTGAATGCCCATGGGAGCTCACAGCTGACCTGCTCTTAGAAGGTGGGGCCTTTTAGGATGAGCAGGCTCACTGCGTGTGATAGTGCAGGCTGTATCTTCCTTCCTGGAGCACCCCTTCACTATCTGCTCCCTGTAAGTCTTGGGGTATATAGCTTTCCTGCCACCAGGCCCTTCGCCTCTGTTCTTCTGTCTTGGAGCCGGCTGACTGTGGACTGAAAGCTCTATAAATTATGAGCCCCAGTCAACTTTTCCTCCACTGAGTTGCAGATGTCAACTATGTGTCTCAGCAATGAAGTCACAAGTGAAAGGACCCCTCTGTGCACCTGTAGTTTTCTCCTTCTTCCTGTTGGCCATACCTGCTCCTATCTCTGTATGACTCCCCACCTTCCTGCCTGAGTTAGAAGAGAGCATGCCACTTAGGACCTCTGAAGGCTGACCCAGGGAACAAGCAGGCTCTGTGGATGTGCCATTTCTGGAGAACAGGTACCCTCAGTCTTAAGGAAGAAGCCACAGCTTGGTTCTGTAGGCTCCTGGAGTTCTCTATTAAATATTTCTCCCTCTGCTGAGTTGCAGTTACCCTTTGGGCCAAGGTTATCATTTCCTTTGGTCCTCCAACTACAACCACTTAGCCGAATTAAAAGGAATGGCTGTGCAACCCCACTTCACCAGGAACTCCAGGCTGATACCAGGCAAAAGGAGGCTCTGCGGGGTCCCTTCTTTTAACCCATGTGGGTTACCTAATATACTTCCAGTGCTGCAAAACAGCAGAGTGGTGAGCAATAGTAATTTAGCTTTTGCAAGATTAGAATTTGGAGTATGGAAAATATTATCTTGGGGACAAAATAAAAAAAATAAAGTAAAAACAGAGAAGTGAATCCCTGGAAACCTAGAAGGAAATGGCAGGAAAAGAAAAAATTATAAAGAAATGAAAAGACAGCCTGAATGCAGAAAAGGAAACAAATTAGTTCTCTATTGTCCTGTCTCATGGGAAAGGGATGAAATCTGAATACATAACATGAAACCTAAGAACTCCAGGAAGTCCCAAGCGGGAAAGCTGGTTCAGTGGAGCAGCAGGTACTCTGATCTGCAGGGACGGTGTGGAGTCTGTTGTCACAGGGTCTTTGCAGAGGAAGCAGTGGGCAGTGACCCTTTTGCAGATGCCAGCCATATCCTGGCAGAGTGAATGTGTTTGGGTGGCATTCCAGTAAAGAGTTTAATATTTAAAACGGGGACTGAGAACAGCCATGGGACAGCTTTACTTCAGAGTTCTCAGGATTACTCCACCACAGTGACTGGGTGAAAAACAGTCTCAGGAAAGCTCCCTGGACAGGGAAGGAGCTGGAAAGAGGACATCATGAAAGGTTTGAGCTCAGCTGGGAAGGGCACAGGATCTGCCCCTTTGGTCAGAGGCCAAAGCCAGACTGAATTGCCTTGGACTTTAAAATCCTGGTTTGGTTATTGGTGTCGTTACTGTTTTCTCTGCCTCCAGCACAGATCTCAGGTCTGGCTGCCCTTCTTATCTACCAGTGTGAGCAGGGACACCTCTTGTCTTGGACACATTTATAACCTGGGAAGGCAGAGGGCATCTGAGAAAATGAAGCTCTTTATTTAATATCAGGAAGAATTTTTTCTTATATTTTTCTCACATCATTTTTCTTTTTCTACTCCTTTCTTGTTAAGCTTCACTTATTTTTATTCTCTATATAATTTATTTTCTCCTTTTTTCTGTTATCATCAATTTCTCATCACTTTTTTCTGTTATATTTAGCTAGTTCTATAAACGTCTTTCTAGTCCTTGGTAAGATACTTTGTCCCAGTTCTCTGTCCTCCTTCTCATATCATATAGTTTGGGCTTTCATATTTCTCTTCTTGCATTCTCCCTTTCACAAATCTCTATATCTTCAGCAGTATAAACAGGAAGTTTTATTAAACTTTATATGGTTGGTTAAGACTATAGAATGACTGGTGAACTTTTTCTACAATTACTAGGGCTATAAATATTGTATTTAATACTTATTAGTTGCATGTTAATATTTGGGTTGATTCATGTTTATACTGCTATCATGGATTTCTACTCTATATAGTTAATCATGGAACATTATTGCTTCTATATCTATTTTAATAACCAATATGATTTGCATGATACTGCTGTTGGTGATTTATGTGACATTTCCAGGTCCCATAATTGTTACCATTAGTGACTTTTCTGCAGGACAATTTCCAAATTACCTTTGTGACATTAATAATACCAGGACACATTGCTAAAGAACTTGGTATTCAGCCAAGTGTGCTATATCCTGTCCTCCAAAATTAAAAGACGTGGTAAAATCTTGGAGCAGAGGAGAACGATTATTGTCAGCTATGCCAAAATGATAAAATTGAAAAGAAAACTACATAATAGATCTCTACTAGCAGAAAAGTCTCTCCAGTATGAGTGCCACAAACTTCAACACACAGACACACACACACACACACACACACACACACACACACACATAGACACGAAACACTAGAAGACAAGGCCACAGAATGCCTCCCAAAATTTCCAGCCACTCTGAATCAAATCCAGAGTGCTTCAAGGGGGAGAACAACAAAATATGCATACCTTAATTACTTGGAATGATAACAAGGAAGTTTACAAAAAAGATCAACGGGAATCTCAGCGGAATCATAGAAGATGTAACTAAAGAGCTAAAGTAAGTAATTACCCAAAATGATCAAGGAGCTTTCTGAGGACATTAATAAAATGCTGGCTGAGCTAAATCAAAGGATACAAAAAATAAATGTATAATTTATCAAAGAATTACAGTCCATGATAAATTTCTAACCAAAGTCTTGGAAATCAATATTGTACTAACAGTGTGGGCAGCAGAAGTGACCACCTTGCATAAACACTCTGAAGAATTCAATACTGGCCATGAAGTGGAAGAATAAGAATAAAAACTAATATATATATATATATATATATATATCAAAACTAATATATATATATATATCAATAAGTAAAGGACAGTTATTGAAGGATTCACTGCTAAATTGTACAAGAACTTTAGAGAAGATCTAGTGACAATAGTTCTCAAATTCTTCAACAAAACTCAAAGGGAAGCAGTATTCTCAATGTCATTTTCGCAAGCAAGCATTAACCTGATCTCAAAAGCAGAAAAAATTCCAATCAAAAAAGAGAACTATGGGCCAATCTCTTTAGTGAACAAAGATGCAATAATTCTCAATAAAATATTGGCAAATGCAATGCACCAAATCAAGATGAAGGAGGATTCATTTCAGGGATACAGGGATAGTTCAACCTGCTGACACCATAAATGTAATATATGGGCAACTCATTTGGGTCCCCTTCTGTCTCTTGCTCTTGGACAGAAGCTTTCTTTGCCTCAATAAATATATTCTGCTCTGAAAAAGTAATATACTGCACAAACAGAATTAAGGACAAAAATGGATGAGTATCTCAATAGAAAAAAGTTTGACAAAATCTAACATCCATTAATAAGAAAAATTTGAAGAAAATAGGTATAGAAATGCCTAATCTCCAAGTGTGAAAAACATCTACAACAAACCAATGGTTAAATTCATATTAGCTGGGGAGAAGCTGAGAGATTTCTCTCTAAAATCAAGAAGTCAAGGATGTCAACTGTCACCACCCCTGTTCAACATACTTCCAAACATGTTTGCCAGAGAAATCAGGCAAGAGAAAGATATTAAAGACATATATGTAGGAAAGGAAGAATTAAATTACCAGTATTTGCAGGTAACAAGATCTTCTTCCTTGAAGATGTACCAAACACTAGCAAAGCACTCATAGAATTAATAACCAAATTCAGTGGCATAGCAGGTTACGAAGTCAACACACAAATATCAGTAACATTCCTGTGAAGCAGGAATAAACTCATTGAAAAACAAATGAAGGAAACAATACCTTTCATAATAGCAACAATAAAATGAAATATTTTGGAATTAACAGGACAAGGAAAGTGAATGACCTCTATAGCAATAATTACAGTACTGTAAGAAAGAGGTAGAAGAAGATATGAATAAAGGGTAAGATATTCCCTTTGCCTGAAGAGGCAGAACCAACATAGTGAAAATGGTGATAATTCCAAACTGTCACACAGATGTTACACAATCTCAATGGGAATATGAATAGCATTCTTCACAGAACTAGGAAAAACAATCCTAAAATTCGTAAGCAACAAAAAGTGACCTGAAATAGAAAATCAATCCTTGCAAAAATATCGTGCCAGGAAGGATCACAGTCTCAGACCTCAAGTTAAATCATAAAGCAACAGTGATGAAAACAGCATGGTACTGGTAAAAAGCAGACTTCTGGATCGATAAAACAGAGTAGAGGGAACAGAAACAACGCTAACCAAACACAGCTATGGTATCACTGACAAGGGGTCAAGTACTATCCTGGAGGATAGACAGCCACTTTAACACATGGAGCTGTGCAAACTGGCTATCCAGCTCCAAAGACTGAACCTGGACCATGTCTCTCAACATGCACTAAATTAAAATCAAAATAATAAAACAGAAGCATTCTGCTAGAAGACAAAATTGGAAGACATAAGAATAGGGAAATCCTTAATGAACAGAATCCCAGGTGCACACTAAATAATATCAAGAATCAACAAAAGATCTTGTCGAATTTAAAAACATCTGAATAGCAAAAGAAGCCATCCGTAGAGTGAAGTGAAAACCTTAAGAATAGGACAAAATTTGCAGGTACTTCTCATACAACAGATAAATATCTAGAATATATAAATGTGTCCAAAAATTAGGGCCCACAAATTCAAATATCTACTCAAGAAATGGGCTTCTGAAATGAATGACTCTCAGATGAAGTTCAAAAGGACAGTACATGCATGAAAAAATGTTGAACACATCTTTCCTTTCAAATAATGCAATTTGAAAGAAAAATCAGATTTCATCTCACTACAGAAAGAATAGCTATGGCTCTCTAACAATAGCAAATGATAGTGATACATCAGTAATAAACACACTGAGAAATGAATGAGGGAGACAATCACTTCTGCAACAGCATCAAGAGAAATGAAATACACAGAAAATATCCTAATCAAGGGGGTGAAAGACCTCTATAATTCACATTACTCTGAAAAAGGAGACTGAAGAGAACATCGGAAAAAGGATTCATTCTTACAGGCCTGCTCCTGTGGGGTCCAGGCCCAACAACAGAGATGCGTATGGATTGGTCACAAAAAGCCTTTCTGGGCTGGTGTTTCCTCACCATCCTCAGGCCCTCACCTGGAGTGGAAACAGGTTCTCTCTGCTTTCCTCACATGCAGGACAGGCATCAGAACGGGGCCTTCCCCTCTCTCTGACGCTACAGGCTGAAGTCAGTGGATGTCACACACGAACTTTCATAGGAGAAAAGGAAGGAATGGACAAAAAAAAGAGACTAGAAGGAAAAAATGGAAACATAGCTTTTGTAAAAAGAGAAAGGAAGAAGGGTCGAAGGGAGGTGAATGGGAAAGTAAGAAGCAGCAAGATAAATCATGCACAAGCACAAATTCCCTATAATAAATGTTATCATTTTGTATATCTAACATGTACCAAAAAATAAAATAAAATAAAATAAATAAAAATTAATAAAACTAATTGTTTCCAGGGCCCTGTGTTATCCTTCAGACCTCACCTTAGTCTCTCCCAAAGCCAGGTCCCTGCGTCCTATGGCAAACCCTGTGCTCCCTTTTGGACAAAATGCTTGACACTCAGGGATTTCTAAGGCAGAAAGGTCACCATGCATGAGGAAAGAGGAAGTGGAGTGGCCTGGAAAGTGTGTCCCAGGTGCAGGGCTGACAACACAGCAAGTATGTATTAACTAGGGACCCACAATCTGGCTCAGAGCTTCCAGATTTATGTCTCAGCCTCTCAGCTTGACTTAGTTGAGCCCAGGTCCTCTGCCCTGCTCCCTCCTTAAGCAGGATCCTCAGAACCAGGATCTTTTTTTTGTTCTTGTTGTTGGTGGTGGTGTTTTTCTTCCAGTACCAGGAACCGAACTCATGACCTTGCGCTTTCCAGGCAGGCGCTTTGCCACTGAGCTATATTCCCAGCCCCAGAACCAGAATCTTAATTCCAGGAGTTCCCTGAAACAAAAGGGGGTGCTCACCTGATAATTCTTCACTGTACAGTACAAGAAGGTCAACACAGGCAGTGTATTGTCAAAGTATTATTTTCACACTCAACCTGAGATGAGGCTTCTCTCATTCTCAGTTCCTGACTTACTCTACATAATACTGGGTCCAATCATGTCAGCTCTCACGAAGGTTAGACCTCAGAACAAGGCTCTGATTTCCAGGGTCGCCTGTGACAGGCGTGGATGAGAAACTCATAAAATATCTCCTCCTGTGTGGTGCAGGTCACATGTGTTTTGTGTGAATACAGAAGATGTAGGACTGGATTATTTGGGGAAAGTCCATGTGTGCCCAGGCTTTAACAGTGACCCTCAGTTTTGCCCTCTGACCTGAATAGTCCAGTGTCCTCTGTTCCCTAGACCTAAAGCACAGGTCTCAAACAAGGCTATGTCTCTCCTCTCCTGGTGCCCTGATGAAAAAGGGGGTGATGGCCTGAAAATTGATGCCCCCAGGGTTCTGGGCTGTAATAGAGACAGGTCTGGGATGTTTGGGATCCCTCTCCCAGGCTTGGGGACCCTCTACCTGGCTCTGGGCTTCCTCACTGTGTGCTCAGGGACTCATCTTGACCTAACCCAACCCAGGTCCCCTCTACTCCTCCCACCTAAAGCAAAATCCTCAGAACTAGGTTCTGACCCTCCTCTCCTGGTGTCTTGAGGGAAAAGGGCGCTCCCCTGAGACACTTTACCCCTGATTCAGAGCTCTTTTGAGCTGCCTGACCACAGTTCTTCTGTTCCTTTCACCTGATGTACAGTCTTTAGAAAAAGGCTCAGTCTCTGTCTTGCCATTATAAAGGAAAGGGGTACTCTCCTGAGAATTCTACACTGTGAGGTACAGGTCCAGCAAGAGAGGCTTTTCTAGACTATTCTGAGGTTGTCTTATTGGGGTGGGGATTCCTGAGTACCACTGACAACACCTCTCCTGGATCTAACTGATCCAGGTGCTTTCTTCTCCTCTCATCTGAAGCTCAGTCTGCAGAACAAGGCTCTGATGTCCTTTCAGGGCCCAGGGAGGTCAAAAGGGGCACTCTTCAGAGAAGTCTGCACCTCTTGCTATAGGATCAGCAATGGGATTTTCTAGAATGTTCTGAGACTCCCTCTCTGGTGTGAGTTTTCCACAGTTTTCTCAGAGCATTCAAGTTAACTGAATGAACCAAAGTTCTCTCCAGCCCTTCCTTATAAAGCCAGGACCACAGAAATATGCTCTGACTCTGCAATGAGGAACCCCTTAGGCAAAAAAGGGCCCTCTCCAGGGCTTTCTTCCCAGGATGTAGAGGTAACTAGTGGGTTATTCTGAGAATAACTTGATTTTGTAGGCCACATTTATCTTTCCCAGGGATATTCACTTTACTTCTTGGCAGAGCCTAGAAACCTGTCCACCAAGAACCTAAGAATGTCCACCTCACAAGGGAGAGTTTGAATCCCAGAGTTCCTGTCTTGGTTACTTTTCTCTCATTGCTGGGACAAAATACCTGATGCCCAAAATTAAGGAAAGAAAGTTTTATTTCGCTTACAGTTTGTGGAGGTTTTAGTCCATACTTGGCAGGTTACAAGGCAGAGTGGCACATGGCAGAGGGCTACAGTTCATGGTGGCAGAACACAGCAAATCCAACAAGCACTAAAAGGGAGGAATGGCTGCAAGCAGCCTCTTCCTCTCCCTTACTTATGCAAAATATCCACCCCAGGGAGGGTGTAGCTCTCACACCCATAATCAATCAAACTCTAAAAGCCTGCCCCATGACCGCATGAGACTTTGGGGGAACACACAGACACAAACCATAACCGTTCCCTGCGGAAGAAGGAAGGAGACTCTTATTTGATCATAGAATAACTATGGTTACTATACATTGATATACTGCAATGCATTCTTTTCAGGTTCTCTTGCAATTTTTTTGTATTCTGTTAAATAGCAATTGTTTGAAAACCAGTCCTCAGCCACTAGAGTGTTCTAAGGTGCTTATTAGTAGAGTATCTGCAGCCAGACTGTCTCCAGTGTCCTAGTGTCCTGTTGTTACAAGTGGGTCATTGGAATCTCTGGTATGAGGTGCTGCCTCAGACTGCACAGTGTTGTAGGGGCAGGAGTTTTTAAACTTTCTTCCAACTCATGCTGTTACAGGCCATCTCTGCAGGCCTCACTGCAGACCCTCTACTTCTCTGCCCACCCAAACACAAGTCCCTAGTCAGTAGTCTTCAACCTCCCCCAAGGATTCTTCTTGTTGTGAGGTTTACATTTAGTTACTCGTGTGTCGGCTAGGATGTACTCTCTTCTATTGCTTTCTGGGATTAATTCAGGAAGCACAAAGCAGTAGCTGAACTTGTTTGTCATGTTGGCCTCTATGGATAAGGCACTGACTGGTTAGGAATTTATGGGAAATTGGGATTTCCCCCATATTCTGTTACTTTTAAAGGAATATGACACACTGCTCTATTTTTATCAGAATCGCTTGGCCTGAGTCCTTCTACAATGTTTTACAGTTGTATTAAACATTTAAAAAAATTTTAAGCTGCTTCTGAGATATTTCTATGAGTTGCTTGTTGTAAATTAAATAGTTAAACTTTGTGCATAACGTAATTGCTGGAATTGTGGTCATTATTTTAAATGAAATAAGCCAGTCTCTCATATATGGGAGATTAAAGCCAGTCAATCTTAATGGACAACAGTGATTTTGAGAGGTCGGGAAGGTCGTGGAGGAGAGTGGGTAAAGCAAGGCTGGGTTTGATGAATGTGCACTGTACCATTGTAGTGAAATATCACACTGAACTCCCGCATGCATGTGTATAATTTAGACACAGTAAACAAAGCAAGGTAATGTACTGTAGGAAAAATAAGTGCTATGTGAATTTCCAACCTGCTAAACTACCTCACAGGGTTCAAATATGATGGATGACACAATCACATGATCTAATTCTTCAAAATAGCCTTGTTACTGTTTCTCTTTCTTTCTGGAGAGACAAATTGTTATGATTCACATCTAAAATGTCCCCCCAAAATCTTTCATTTAGAGGAGGGGCCTGGTGAAAAGGAGGGGGTCACTTGGAGCAACACTGGAAGATGTATTCTCTCCACTTTTCTCTTTGCCGCTTGGGTGAGAACTGTGAGCAAGAAGAAATCTCTGCTCCTTTCACTTGTAGGGTCCAGTAGTTTGGCCTACTGATGAGAAATCTACCAAAGAAATAGTGCTACTATTAATGTTCATAGATATACGGAAAGATATAGTGTGGATCCAGGTTTATTCTTTGCATGTACGTATTCAGTAGTTTAAGAAGGAGTTGTTTAGAAAAAAAAAAGAACGAGTTGTTATACAGACTAACTTTTCTCTCCTCTAAACTTCATTTGCATCTTTCCATAATTAGATGTTTGTGTATGCAGATGAGTATAGATTTATTCCTGGGCTTCATTCTGTTACACTGATGAATTTCTAGATTTAATTCACTGTTTTGTTTGGTGTTAGTGTATAATTCGAGAAATGAATTAGGGTAACTTCTTTAACTTTATTCTATGTTAAAGGTTTTCTTTGTCTATTTTATGTCCTTTGCATTCTTATGAATGTTAGAATTTCTATTAAGATATCTTTGAATTTACCAAATTATTTGGGAAGAATTTATTGTTGTAATAGTGTTAAATCATCTGGGTATTTATCAAGGCTTATATCTCTATTTGTTTACATCTTCATTTTCTCTTCTTTTCAATATATTGTATCTCTTAATATACATATATTTATCTTTTGCCAGATGTACCCTTTTGAATTCATACTATCTAATCTTATTTTAAATCATCATGTTCAATTTCAATTACCAGTTCCTCATTTTTAGTATAAAAATGCAAGTGTAATGATCCTGTATCCAGTAATGTATTTAAACTCAATTATTACTTCCAGAAATACTGTCGTCATTGCTAGAAAGTTATGCATGCACTTTCTTACTTTCTGTAGTTCCACTTCTCCCTTTCCACTGTGGAGGCCATTGTAAAATTCTGGCTCCATCCAGTAAATGCCGAACAGTCCCACTGAACCACATGCTGCTCTGTGAATTCGTCATCCCTCATTTTTGTTATTAGTACAGCTATATGGAAAATGGTGTGCGGGTTCACCAAAATGTTTCCTTGTATGGAAACATCCAGTGTAGACCTGGCACATGATTATTTGCCTCATCTCTCCTACATTGCTAAAATCCAAGCCGGAATAGTATTACTTCTGAGACGAGCAGGCCCCTCTGAGTGTAAATTTAAAGTCTGCAAAATTGCTACCCCACCAGAGAATTCTTCATTGGAGTGCAGGGCTAACAACAGGGAAAATCTGGATTGTTCAAGGAACATCTCTCTGGAGTGGTGTTTCTTCACCCACCCCACAACCTCGCACTGTGACCTCTAACTGAGCCCGGCCTTCTTTGCACCCCTCACCTGATGTCTGCAGCAAAGAAAAGGACCTTCCTTTGGTCTGATGCAAAGCAGTAGCAGTCAGTGAGCGTCACTTCCAGGACTTTACACAGGGTCTCCCAGGGCTAAAAGCAGGAGCAAAAAGAAATTCTTCAGGCTCCTCCCTCCACCCTAAGGATCAACACATTTGTTCTTGGTACAGCAAGTACATCAGTCTCCTATTGACCTGCTTCTGCTTGCAGGGTCCAAGGTTGTATCTCACAGGGGCCCTTGAGACTGAAGCTCATTCTAGCAAATAGGTCTCTGTGAAGTGCAGGGCTCACAAGAGAGGAAGATCTGGATTGCCTGGGGAAGCTTCCTGAGTTGGGACATCTCCACTTCACCCAGAGCCCATCACCCTGACCCTAGCTGAACCTTGCCCACTCTACTCTCACCTGAAGCCCGAACCTCTCAACTTGCCCTCCTGCTGCTCTAATGCAGTGAGGTACAATGAGTGGGCCCTGATTCCAGCAACGTGCCTAGGTCTGACAGCAGGGATCCAAAGGGAGTCTCCCTGCTGCCCCAACCTTGCTAGGGATCATGAGCTTGGTGCTGGGCAAAGCCTGGACTCCTGTGTCCTCTACAGATCTGAATGTGATCTCCTCAGACCCATAACGTGACTCTCAAGCTCCCCTGAGTGGCTATTGGGTCTCACTTGAAAATCCTTCCCGGCAGCACGTGAATGACAATACAGGATGCCTGGATGGTTTGGTGACGCTATCTCTGGGATGGAGCCTCCACACTCCCCCTTCTGTTCTCCCCTCAACCCCTAACACAGCTGGGGGCCTCTTCACTCCCTCCACATGAGGCACACCTTAGAACCAGGTCATCTCCCAACAGGAAGAGGCAACAGTCAATAGATAGGACATCCATCAGTGTACCTGCGGGAAGACAGGAGGGGAAGAGATGGATTCTGTCGGTCACCTTTGCCCTTCCTAGAGATCTTCAGTCCATTTCCTGGCACAGCCTAGACCCCTGTCCTCCATGGACCTGAGAATGTTCACCTCACAGGGAGACTGTGGCTCCCAGGGTTCCCTGGGGCAGAAGGGAGGAGACTCTTATTTGATCATAGAATAACTATGGTTACTATGCATGCATGCTTCGCTGCTATACTTTCTTTTCTATTTCTCTTTCATTTTTTTGTTCCGTTAAATAGCAGTTGGTTTGAAAACCAGTTCTCACCCACCAGGGTGGGTGCGTGTGGTTATTAGCACAATCTCCGGAGCCACACTCCCTCCAGTTTCCTGCTGTCCTTATGTTTCCCCTGGGCCAGTGACTTCTCTGGTATGTGCAGACTGCAGTGTTGTAGAGGCCGGGGTTTTAAAACTTCTTCCAACTCATGCTGTTATGCGCCGTGTATGCAGGCCTCAGCACAGACCCACATCTGCTCTGACTCTCCAAACACAAGTTCCAGTTTAACATTCTTCAGTTTCCTCCAAAGATTCCTCATACTTTATATTTAGTTGTTCATGTGTGTTTGCCTGACTTTATTGTGTCTCACTTCTATTATTTTCCAAGGTTAATTCAAGAGGCACAAGGTTGTAGCCTAAATTGTCTGTCCTTTGGACTTCTAAGAGGAAGTCATGGACTTCTAAGAAACTTATGGAAAATTAAGAATTGTATCATATTTGGTTTCTTTTCAACAAATACCACACACTGCTTTATTTATATCAGAATTTTCCCCTTAATATTTCTTGAGAGATTTATAGCTTTCCCTAAAAATTTTATATGTTTTTGAACTCCTTTTATATATTTCTCGGATTTATCTGCTATAACCTACAACTTTTAACTTTGTGTAAGTTGTATTTGCTGGGAATACAGGTCATTATTTTAAATTAAATAATGCGGGCACATAAGGGTGTGTAAAGCACTTTCTCTCTCATGTATACAATGTTCAAAACAGTCAATCTGAATGTACAACAGTGAATACCAGAGGTTGGGAACGATGTGGTGGTGAGTCGATAAAACAAGGCTGGGTGTGATAAGTGTGCACTGTATCCATGTGATGAAATATCACACTGAACTCCCACATTAGAGTGTATAATTTAGACACATTAATCAAAAATAAGGTAACATATTCTATGAAAAGTAAAAAAAAATACTATGTGTTTTCAATCTGCTAGTCTGTCCACAGAATTCAAATGCGGCAGGTGACACAATCACATGACCTAATTCTTCAAAATATCCCTGTTACCATTTCTCTTCCTCTCTGGGGAGATAAGTTGTTACATTTCTTATCTAAAATGCCCCCCAAAGTCTCCCATTTAGGGAGAGACCTGGTGAATACGGGTGGGTCACCAGGAGGAACATGGGAATAAAAAGCACATTTGTGGCTGCTTCTAGGTGGGACATAGAGCCAGAACCTGGTGAATTATAAACGTTCCCGACCCCTTTCCTCTGTGTCACTGTCCCCTAATCTGCTTGCAGTCTCTACAAAGTAAGCATTCTTGCTGCCGTGCAGTTCTGCCATGATGGTCCTGCATGGATCCAATGACCAGGGACTGAACCTCCTGACAACACAGTCAAAGTGAAACTCTCCTCTTCTAAGTGCTGGCTGTCAAGAATTGTGCCCCAGCAACAGGAATGTTAATGCACGACTATGTGTACGGGTGCACGAGTCCCAAAGCCTTTCACTCCTGGTTATAATTTGAATTCCCTTGAAATGCTAAGGAATTTGCCATGCATTAAAGTTTTAGTTTTTTATATATAATGGAGTATTAATCAGCCATGAAGAAAGATAAAATTCAGGCATTTTAGCTATATCGATAGACCTTGAGACCATACTCATAAGTGAAATAAATAGGACACATTTATGCAAATATCACATCACCTCTCTGGTGTGAGAAACTGAAAATGTACATAAGAACATAAGTGTGCAATAGATATTGTGATCTATGAAGAAACTGTTCAAAAGGAAAAAAATAACTAGGGAGGGGGAGGGGAAGGAAGGAATGGAAAGAAAAATTGAAAAAAGAAGGTAAAATGAAAACCGAGCTTCGTGAATGGGGAAAGGAAGGGGGTTTGAAAAGAGGGGATGGGAATGGGAAAAAAGAGGAATCAAGATGTACCATGTTTAGATACAAATTCCCCATAATGAAGTGGTCATCATGTGTACCTAAACTGCACCAATCATTTTTTTAAATTTACATTTTAAGTTTGGAATACAGAACTTTTGCTTCTTGCCAAGATAAACTAATAGGACCCAAATTTATACACTTATTGTGAAAAAAATAAACAGTTATATGAAAAATTCTTTTCAATTTATCAGACATGAGGGAACAATGGATGGTAATTTCTCACAGATGTGAAACAAAGGAGGCAAGCGCTATAAAGGCCACGAGATTGCTTCCGGGGATCAGATTGCAGCTCACATTCACAGAAAAGGACCCTGATTTGCTTGGAACGTGGAGACCAGGAAGACTGAGGTGGTTGAAATTTCCGCCGTGAAACACCAAAAAGGAGAAAGATGCACACAGAAATCTCCAGAGCTCTCAAAAGGCTGGAGTTCATTCCCACACGTGTCAGGTAAGGGGCTAGCCTCGTCACTGTCAGGACACCTCACTAGAGTACTCAGAAGGGTTATATCTTCGTGGCAAGGAAGTGTTAATTGGGGATCATGCACCGTTCTGATCTCATGTAGTAAAACATAAAGGAAGACTCAAAAGAACTCTTTACTTACTATTTACAGGTAATTTAACTATGTCCTGGAATCCAGCTCTAGAATATTTATTTATAGAGATAAAAATGCTTAGCACTACAAGGTGAAATTCACAATGATTGTCAGATTGTCATCTGATTAACTCACCAGGCATTCACAGAAACAAAACGGTAGCATGAATAATTGGAAAGAAAATGAACTGACATCACAAACATACAAACAAAATGGGCAATAGCAGAGCAGGATAATAAAACAATAGTTGAAACTGAATTTAATGTTGTCAAAACTCAGAATAAAAGTAAAACTGTAAATAAGAACCAAGGAATATATAGAAACCTCTTTGAGATTTGAAAATATGCAAAGTATAATTTCTGAATTGAAAAAATTAAATGGAGTGCACAAAGGACAGAATGAATAAGACAGAAAAATCACTCTTTCTTGGAGATACAGTGAGAGAAATGTCCTTGAATGAAACAGAGAAATAGAAAGAACAGAAAAAATGACAAGTAATTAGTAAGCTTTTGTGCAATGCCAAGGGCATTAATACACTGTATTCGGGAAACTTTGGAGCAGAGAAACAAAGGAGAATAAAAAGTTGCTTGAAAAAATACTGAATGAAAATTATTCAGATTTGTTGAAAACTATAAAGTGTAAACACATGCAAGAAGCTAAAAGAATCACCATCAAAACAACATGAAGAAAATTATGTGACATCTAATAATGAAGTCTCTTAAAATCAATGATAGGGAGAAAGTCCTAAAACTAACCAGAAGAAAAAGTAATTCTATTATATTGAAAATTAAAATGAGAGTATACTTCTGGTGAAAAACATGAAAAGCTGACAGGAGAGGATCGCTATTTCTAAAATGCTGAGACAGAAATGAAGAAATCAACCTAGAATTCTATACCTAGTCAAAGTACATTTCAAAACACAGATGTAATTAAGTACCTTTTCAGAATGAAGTAATGACAAATGTGTCTTACACTACACAAATCCTCCAGGCAGACAGAAATACACCAGAGGGAAATCTGGATCTACACAGAGCAATGAGCAGCCCTGGAGATTGCAACTTCTATGGGTAAGTACAAAGATGATTTCCTTCGTGTCAATGGGTTTAAATGATAATTGTTTAAAGTAAAAGTAGTAACAATGCATGG
>NW_004955498.1:4637327-4661788 GCF_000276665.1 Chinchilla lanigera | reverse complement strand
GCAGGGTGAGTTCAGACCAGAATTGTTCTCTATTCTCTGTTGAAGAAGGAATGATGCGGAATCACTTGACCTTGTGTTTGAAGAGAAAGTAAGCACACATCTACGCTCGAATGTATTCCTTTCCTGTTGTCACTGCAGCAAATTACCAAAACCATTCTGACATAAGGAACAGAATTATTTTCTGTAAACTCTATCTGATAGAACTGTATCTATCAAAGTCGTATCTATTTTGGTGCACCATATAATGTTTCAATATGTGTCTACACTGTAATTTTACAATCAGAGTAATCATGTCAACCTCCTCAAACACTTCTTTCTTTATGGCAAAAACATTGAAATCCTTCCTTAAAGCGTTGACTTTATAAAAATTTTATCCACATGTTCCCTGCTATGCAAGAGAGGGCCAGAGTTTATCCGTAATATCTAGCTTACCAGATGTTAGCAACATATCTCCAGCTCCCTCTCCCTCTAACGTCCGCAGCCTCTGGAATCCATGGCCACACTCTCAACTTGTGTGAGATTAACCACTTTCACTTCCGCATGTGAGTGAGATCATGTGTACTTGTCTTCCTGTGCCTGGATCTTTCCCCTTACCACCAGGCTGGTTTCATCCATGCTCTTGCGAATGACAGGATTTCACTTTTATGGGTAATATATTCCATAGAGTATGTCTGCCGCATTTCCCTTCTCCCTCCCTTAGTGGAAGGACCCTTAGCATGCGCCCACATCTTACCTATTACGAACAGATCTGCAATGAGCATGGGAGTGCAGATGCTTCTTCAGCATACTGCTTCCATTTCCTTTTCTGTACACCCTGAGGAGAGACTACTGGATGCTGTGGGAGCTCTGTATCTCACTGTTTTAAGAACCTGCATACCTCTTTGCACAATAGCTGCATTAATGACTTTCCTACCAAGAGTGTATGGGAATTCCTTTTTCTCTACATCCTAGCCAGCACATTAAAACTGTGCAAGTTCATTCTCTCAACATTGTAGAGGTCGAAAGTCCAATCAATCTTATAGTGCTAAAATGGGCAGGACTGGAGCTGGGCATGGAGTTCAGTATTAGACCCCTTTTCAGCAGGTGTGAAGCCCTAGGTTCCGCAGGCAGCATGAAAAACACAAACAGAAACAAAGTCACATGAGCAGAACTGGTTCCTTCCAGCTTCTAAGGCTACGAGCATTCCTGGGCATGTGACTCCATCACCTCAATCTTTTTTGTGCGTGTGGTCACAATGCCTTTCAATTTTCTATGGGTTTCAAAACTATCTTCATTTTCTTAAGAACTCTGTGATTATATTAAGGGATCACTCACACAGTTCATAAAAATCCCTGCATTTGATTGCATCTACAAAGTCTCAATTGCCATATAAGGTCCTATTCACAGGCCACAGTGCTTAGGGTGTGGATATGTTCGAGTGCTGATGAAAAAGTTTCAATGTGGTTTCAAAATGTGGAGCCAGCACACACCTGGGCTTTCTGCCTCCATGAGGAAATTCCCAGGACCCTCAACTAGGCTCACCTTCAGAATTCCCATGAGAAGCTATCACTGAGAGTGACCTAGGGTCTATGTCTTCCCCAGTCCTCCAGGGGCATCTTGGAGGTGTGAATGCTCTTAACAGAGCTGTGTGATGCTTCCTGAATTGTGCCCAACCAACCCTGCCAGGTTGCTGAGGAAGTGTGTGCCAGTATTTGGTCATCACGTCGAGTGAAAGAAGCCAGATGTACAAAGAGAAGTAACACATGCGTCCCTTATGTGTGGAAGCTTAGAAACAGTCACGCTGAATGTACAGTAGTGATTCCCGGAGATTGCAAAGTGCACATGGGGACAAGTATAAATCAAGGGTGGATTTGATTAGAATGCACTGTGTTCATATTTGTAAATATCGCACCAAACCCCATTAATATGTATAATTTATAGATGTCATTGACAACTACAATATAATTCATTGGAGATAAAAGAAGAAATGCTGTGAGTTCCCAAACTGCTAGCCTGCTCTTCAGATTTCAGATTTGTCAGATGCCACAATCAGAACATGACTCTATATTATGTGTCCCTTGCAATTTGCATTTTTTCTATAGAGAGATATTACTATGGTTTAGATCTAAAATGCCCCACTATTGTTTCCCAACTGGAAGTGATACTGGTTCAATGAGGGCATTTCACTGGAGCACATGTGGAGGATTGATTTTCATTCCCGGCTGCTCTCTTTTTTCTTCCCTTCTCTGCTCTTACAGCACAACTGCCTTCCCCTAACCATGCAGTTGGGCCATGCCACTTCTGTCCTTGCATGGGCCAGCCACAGACTGAATGCACTAAATTTGTGAGACAAAATAAACTGCTCCTCTTTAAGTAACAAGTGTTTTTCATATTGTTGCAGCGGCAAGAAAGTGACTAATATAGAAAATTGATGTCAGGACCAATGGTATTGCTATGACCAAAGGTGAGTATGTTTTCAAGAAGCTTTAAAAGAGTTTTGGAGGTAGAATTTTGCAATGTTTGGAGATGCGGTCTAGGGAAGCCCTAGAATGCTATGAGCAGTGCTTACTGTACAAAACTGATCAGAGGTTGGAAGAACCTAACACTTTTAGCAGTGGTTACAGTAGGGCCCAAGCTCAGGCATTTTCAGTTGAGAAGAGTTGTCCATTGCCAGTTGTACTACATGTCAAATATGTGATGATATTGCAGAAACACTGTCTATATTTTGCCCATTTCTTGAAACTTTGTGTGAGACTAAGAATAATGTAAGTGGACTAATTAATTTGTCTATGGAAATTACAAGCTCAGCCAGTGTTCAGACTGTGTCCTGTTCATTGCTGAATGCCAGTAGCAAAGTCCACTGTGAGTCTCATGAGACAATGGTAGAGCTGAAAGATTTGAAAGTTCTACTCTTTCACCAGAAACACCTGCAAAGTTGAGGCCAAGGAGATAATGATTGCTGAAAGATTAACATTTGAAAAAGCCGTGGACATTGTGCAGGGCCATGAAGAAAAATATCTTGAGCACATGTAATAAATCACCAAGGCTTCAGCGCTTACATAATCAAGGGCTTAACACTGTAAGTCTTTCATTAAAGACAGAGTCCTTGAGACTCTCCAAAGCCTCTTTTTCAGGGCTGCCTAGGGCAGTCTATCTCTGAGTTCAGGTGAGAAGGTCCTCAGTGGACATTGTAACCATGGGTCAAGGTGACCTGGCTTCTGTACAAGATGATGAACAACACTTTTGTTATCACATGGTGCTGGGTTTTCATGCAAGCAGAATGTGAGAGACAGAGTCTGGGAGGTTTTTATCCATATTTCAGGAAAATGTGTGACAGGGTCACAGTCCCTGGCTATATTTCAAGAATGAAGCTCTGAGAATTAAACAGTACCAATCAGGACCCCCAGAAGCTGGAGTTGCCATTTAGAAGGATATTAATCTGATGGAAAGTGGCACCAAATGGAGTCAGCCCCAGGAAAAGGCAACGTGGACTGCAGCTGGAGGGTCCACAGGGCCAGGGCTGCTCAGTTTGCAGTGCGCATCTCACCCCACCCTGGCCTGGGCGCTGGACACGGATCAGTGGGACCCAGAGTGCGCCATGCTGAGACTCAGTATCGTGTTGCCGTACTTCCTGTCTATCTCCCATTCCTCCCCTTTAAAAAGCGAATATTTACCATGTGTCTTGTATGTTGGAAGGATTCTAATTTTTATCATTTTTGCAAGAGATCAGAGTTTGACTGAGTCTCATGGGGAGACTTTGGGTTTGGAATTTCGTACATTAAATGATCTGTTAAGGTTTGGTCATCTTAGAGATGGACTAACTTCATTCTGAGTAAAGAGATGCACATGAGGTTCTTAGGTGGCAGGGGAGGAAAGCTGCGGTGTAAATGTAAACTATCCCGAAGTCCTGCTGTTGGTGGGGGGGCTTGGTCATGAAGAGGAAAGTCCTTCCAGGATGGATGACAAAGGGCATCCTGACTCCTGCCCTCCCTTCTGGGCGCTGTGGCATGAGGAGCCTTTCTCCTCCATGGTCTTCTGCACCCTATTCTGCTCTCTGCTACAGTGTGGTATCCACGGAATCCTCTGAAAAGTTAGAGCCAAAATACACTGCTCCTCCTTTGACTTACAATTGATTGGTATTTTCTCTTAGCCACTGCAAATCTCAGAATGAATCTAAAATACCTAAATCACTGGACATAGATATCAGGAGATGTACTATAGACTGGCATGTACTTCCTGCTCAAGGATGTTCAAGTGTTTCAGAGTCAGTCTTTATGAGACAGTTCCTTCTCTTGTATTATCTTCATTGCCCGTGTGTGACCACTCCTTGTCCTGGGAGGCTGTGGCAAAGGATTGAAGAGGTCTGTGTTAAGCAGAAGTGGCTCAGACACTTGAGATACAAAGAAAACGTCCATGGAATGGTGGACAGAGACTCATAAAGGACAAGAGCACAAAGGAAATTAGTAGAAGCCCCTTTATCAAACCTGATTCACACAAGGCAAGTGGAACTGCACTCCGCTTCATCCCCTTGATCTTTAATGTAAGGCTCCTCCACTGGCCTCAGAACTCAGCCTCTCAAGTGAAGCACCAGTTCTCATCTGTATCCCACCCTCTGCCTCTGTCCAGTTCCCTCTTGCGACCTTCCTGTGACTTTTTAGGTGCCCGCCAGATTGAGTAACATCCGAAGTCCCTACAAAGGGAACTTAGGAATGAACCTCCCCTACAGCATCCATATCTACCAACATACCTAAGAAAGGCAGATGATTGATACAGTTCTGCCGTTTCCACCAGTTTCCATGGGAAACACTGTCAACATGAGACATAGCGGGACCGGCAGCATGCTATGAAGTCTATTAACTGAAGTGAGGACATGGGTAGACTTTGCCATGAGTGAGACCAGAGAACTTGCGAGTGCACAAGGAATCTCCAGTGGTCAGGCCCTTGCAAAATGGGCAGCAGTGTTTTATCCCAGCAGGCACACAAGTGTGATGAAACAAAAAAACCAAGTCCTTACGAGGAGAAGTGTGTGCATCTTCTCTGATCTTGAAGTGGGGTTGAAGTGAAGAGGTCGGTGTGTGAGGACGGACAGTGGCATGTCCTATAGTGATACAGTTCAGAGAGGTATGTCATAAGCCACAGATGTGGCAGAGAACTCCTGGTTCAGGCCTGAGAACCAAAGACAATGTCACCCTGATCATTTTGTCCCATAGGCAGAGGATGTTGTCTCTCCGTGTCAGAGAACTCATTTCTACTTGACTGGGGAGAGGTAGGATACGTGGGAGGGCAGAGTCTCTACCAGAAAAGCACAACCTGGCCTTTCCTTCACACCTACCTCATGGTGCATGGTGTCTGAACTCATTCTGTTCAGTGATGTACTTCTAGGACCTTCTCAATGTCCTGAGTTTTGACACTTCAAAATTTCTACAATAAAGTTCAGAACTTCTCCAAATATGTTCTATAATTAAAAGTTCTCTTTGGCTATTTGAAGTCCCTTGCATTTTGTTCTGAATATTATAAGTGGCTTCCCAATTTCTGATTAAATCCTGGAATTTTAATTTACTGACATTGACTCTATCAAGTTATTTGAAAAGATGTGACTTTGTAACTGTTTTAAATTGTATGTGTAGTAAGCAAAGTTTACATCTATTTATTTAGATTTCTATTATCTCATCTTTTCAATACATTATTTTCTAAATGCACAGATCTTCAATATCATTTGTCAGATTTATCTCTTTAGTTCATAGTTTCCAATCTTGTTTTAAATTTTACTGCTTCATTTTACATTTGGTAAGTGCTGTACAATGAACCCGTACATTTAGCAATGCTGTGGCAGTGCTAAACATGATTTTCTGTAAAAGAATTTTTTTTTGTTTGTAGAGTCTTGCTTTTTAAATGTCTTTTTATTGTAAATATGAAATTTTACTTTTCCTTTTCCAATCTGGAATTCCTTATAAAATCTTCATTTACTGTAAGTGCACTATTGAATAATTCATGGAACTCAAACTTGCACTGTGAAATCATGAGTTCTAGGGTGGATATGAGTCAAGCCCCTGTGGAAACTGCGTTCCTTAAATTGCTTCCCACAGGCAAATTTCCTACATAAATTCTTGCTCCTGAATACCTGCCCCTTCCTCCTATTCTGTAAAACTCAATCCTGAGTGCCGCGTCCAGTGCAGCTCTCTAAATTGCTGGGGGGCAAGCAGTGAAGGATGAGAAAATGAAGACAAGAGTCAGAATATAGCCAGCTAAAGTCAGGTGGAGCCCCCTGTCCTGATGGAAGCAAAGGACCTGCCTAATGACTGCAGTGCTTTTATTTATATACTCTGGAGGTTATTGTCAAATGAAACCCTTCTGCCTAGCAACTTGATTACTTAGCTCACCTCAGGTGCCTCGCATTCCCAGCACTGGAACAGCTTGTTTACATGACTCACCTCGGGCACTCTGTGTTTCTGAGCAGCCCATGGGCCTTGCTTTAACCCCATGTGTGTGACCAATCTCCAGGTTCAGCTGCTTCCTACCCATGAGTACTACACATATGGGGAAAAGCAGAACCTGTAGATTGCATACAAGATGACAAAAACCATTTGAACACATTTATTCACTGGAGACTTGATAGGCTGAGACAAGTGGTCTCATGAGCACACAAAACTAATGGAAACTAAGGTATCACGTCAGAGGAAAGGTGACATAGAAACATTCCCTGTGGGAATCAATACATGAATTGAGAGCATGCTGCCTGGAAGTATCTGAAGGTGGGAAGTGGGGTGATCCTCATCTCCACGTAGACTTAGATGGCCAGGTTAGCATGGAGGGGTTTCAGGTAAGCCACACACAGCCTAAGTGATGACAGTATGAGGAGAATGGAGAAAGTACTGTTGAACCACGTGTCTGTGGCTAGGTGGAAGAAATAGTTGATCTTTCACTCATCATCTACCAGAATGGTTCCTGGGAAGATGCAGCAGATTTGCCAGGTCAGTTTGGATGTTTCTTTACGAATACTGCGACAATTCTGTTGCATCTTCTCTTTTTATACCCTTTTCCATTCCTTGTCTTCTTTCCCCTTTCCTTGTTCCCCTTCCCGTTTGAATGTGCACTTCATACTTTCCCAAATCTGTCCTGCACTGTGTGCCTTATTTACACTTTGGGTTTCTCACACGAGAGAAAAACTGTGACATTTAAAATTGTATGTTAGATTTATTTCACTTAAAATTATGGTGAAGGGAGGGGAGGGGAATGGGGAAAATAAAAATTAAGCTATATTATATGGCATTACAAATTCCCTATGATGAATGCGAATATTATGTAAGGCAAACAAGTACAAATAAAAATAAATAAATAAATAGTATCAAAAAATAAATGAAAGAAAATTCCTCTTTTTCTTCAAGAGACCCTGTCACCCCCTCAGCAGACCCCATTCCCAGTAGTGTATACGAGGGAGGCCATGTGACATATTAGCCCCCCCTCTCAGGGCTAGCTGGGCTGGAGATGTGGTTGATTGACCCTATGAGCCCAAGGTGTTGACGCTCATTTTCTTGGGAGTGGGACGTAAAGAGAGTGCAGCAGGTCTCTGACACCACAGGGAGCCTTAGACACTTCAGGGATGGAACAGAAATTACAGGCTACTGGAATGGTCATGTAGCCACACCGAAGAACACAAAGGAGTAAGTGGAAGACCGGCCTTCAAACCTGGTCCAGATACAAGGTGCATAGCCCCACTCAAGCACACTGTGCTCTTCTCCTGGAGTCCTCCCACTAACACTCCTCCCCTAATCTCAGACCATGCCCCACTCACGCAGCCTCTATCCCGTCATTTCATCACATTCTTTCCCCGAGCCTATGCCCTGCTGTGACCTCCCTGTGTCACTTCAGGTGCACGACAGAATAAGGAAACCCCAAAGACCCTACACATGGGGCTGAGCAACACGGCCTCCCCCAGAGCACCCATCCCTTCAGACAATCCTGAAGAACGGAGACTGACAGCATGTTCCAGCCATTACAGCAGCTGAAGGGGAAACACAGTCAAGATGATCCAGAACAGGACCAGCAGAGTGTAGGGAACTGCACCCTCTGGAGGAAAGACATGCACAGCCAGGGATGTGAGTGAGGCCAGAGACCTACAACACTCCGTGGAGTTTCCACAGGTCAGGCTGCCGGGACATGGTCAACTGTATATGCAGTGAATTTTATCCGAGCTGGCACACAAGTGCGAGGAAAATGAAATAAAAAGCAAGAGATATCTGTGTGCCTCTTCTTTGATGTTGCAGGGTGTGTGTGTGTGTGTGTGTGTGTGTGTGTGTGAAGTGAGAGGCCTACTGGAATGTACTGCAGATAGTGTTTCCAAATTTAAGTGCTACGAAGCCAGATGTGGCAGACAAGGATTCACTTAGGCATAATTACTGAAAATAAATTTTTCCATTAAATTTTGCATCTTAGGTAAAAAGAGGCTGCTGTTTCATTCTGTGTATGCAGTATCTTCTACTTAGTAAGAGAGAGTATATGTGTGGTGGAAGAGCTCCTCCCAGAAAAATCACAAGCTCTAATTAGCTCCACACTTACCTCATAATTCTCTTTGCTGTTTCCAGTACTATGATGTAAGTTACTGAAACCCTTGAGAATAACAAAACTTCTCCTACTGAGGATACCCAACAGTACTATTAAGCACACAATGATGGTATTGGACCTCAAAATCTAACCATGCTCTGGCTGCTTTCTTGAAATGGAGACATTGGGTAAGGGTGAAACAATTGGAGCAAGTCTTCCTTGGTGTGCATCATGAAGAGGAGCATTGCTTGTACAGAGTGCGGTAATTCAATGCTTTACTTTTTTGAGACAGGGTCTCCTTATGTAGTTCAGGTTGGCGTTGAACTCACTATGTAGTGTATGCTGGCCTCAGACTCATGGCGATTCTCCTGCCTCAGATTCCAGAGTACTAGGATTATAGGTGTGTGCCATTACACCCAGATAACTCTTTATCTTTAGAATGCAGATGTAAGAAACCGTACAGATGAGGCCTGTGGAACCTGTAGCCCCACAACCAATAGTAAAATACTGAAATATTATTACTGTCTAACTTCTCAAATGTATATAGACATCTTCCTGCCAAGATGTGTAATACTTCCATCAACGCAGAGATCTCTCCTGCTTCCCTTGTGGAGACACACCACTTCCTTCACACCCACACCCTCCTCATCCCTGGAACCCATTGGTCTCTTGTTCACTAATATAATTGATCCTTTCAATGATGCCATCCAATGGATTTGCAAAGATATGTAAGATTTAATATTGCCTTTAAAAATTGCCATAATTCTCTGGAGATTCACCAAACTCTACGTGTATATGAAGAGTCCACTCCTTTTTTTAATACTGAGTAGTAATTCAAGGGATGGTTGTACCATGGATTAAGCAGATACAGTTCTCCATGCCCTTTGACAGATTTTTCCATATAATTAACCTCTTGCATGATTCTGCTATACTTTATAGAAATTATAATTGTCTCCAATATCACCCATTTAATAAAGGTAGCTAATTTCAACACTGACAGTATTTTTAACTAACATGTACTCTTTAGATTAAGATTCACACTTTGTGTTGTGTCATTGTTTCTATGGCTTTTAACAAGTGCATAACATTGTGTAATCACAGCTATAACAACACACATAATCATTACAATGCCTTGACATCCTACCATGCCTAACATATGCATCCTTGTCTTCCCACTGCCCAAATCATCCAATGGTCCTTTTCCTTTCTACACTTTCCCCTTTTAAGGGTGTTATATTGTTAAAATCACACATAAGTCATTCAGACTCACTTCCTCACTTAATTTACATGAAAGTTTTTTACCACTTGATTAAATTATTTCATTGTATGGGAGAACCACACATTGTGAGCACATTCATTTATTGAAGGTATCTTGGTCTCATGCAGGTAGTGGCAATTATGAATAAAGACATTTCTTCTGGAAGAACAGGCTTGCTAACAAGGAGGGACAGAGCTCAGACAAAAATCTTCTCCTCCCAGTTCACGTGGCACCAGAGGCAAACAGGAAATGAGACAAACAGGAAATGAGACTTGTGGTATCAGAGCACTGGGGTGGGGATGATGTATTTTGATGGCCACTAGGAGGCACATGAGTGCACTCTGTGATGATGGACAAAAGTCACAGATCTCTTCATTTTCCTCAAGCTGGAGATGCTTAGCCAGAGCTCATCAGAATCCTCCCCGTTCTGCCCATTGTGCTTTAGTGAGGCTGCAAGCTCCAAGCTTGCACTTCATCCCTCAGGGTATGGAAATCTACCAACTGCTCTACTGAGCTCCTGAAGAACCTGGGTGGCTCCTGATGTTACCCTCTTTAACCATCGGACACCCAAGAAAATTGCTCTTTGCATGGGAATAAACTCTGTGGTTCATGAAATTTTACTCTGCATATTTGCTTATTTCCTCTGTACACAAAATCTCTACCATGAAAGTAAAGAGCAATTGCATAGGCAGCTCAAAATTGTCCAAAATCAGATGGCAGGTTTGAAGCCTGTAGTGGGCTAGAAATTATGAAGAGTAATTGATGAATTGTGAGAGACTCACTGTGGGAAGCTTGAAAGTTAAAAACTAATGTTATCTGTATTTGCTCATTTATCTATTATAGTTTTAATCATCTGCGTTTGGAGGTCAGGTTCAGGAAAATGTTTGCCAATTCCAATGCCCTGAAGCATTTCCCATATGTTTTCTGGCACTGGTTTAACAATTTCTTTTATGATTTCAGGGTTTCATTTATACTGGGCTGCTATTATTTAATACAGCAAGTAGGAATCTAGGTCCATTCCACCTCATGTGGATACACAATCATTCCAGCACCATATATTAAACATGCTACTTTATTTCCCCCCATTATTGTTACTGTAACAAATACATCTTTTTGAATGTTGAACATATACAAAATACGGGTATAATTTGGTCTAGAGTTTCTGAGGTTTCAGTCCATGTTCAGGAGGCATAGCTTTGGTGCCTGGGCTGAGGCAGTAAATTAGAGTAGAGGCATGTTCTGGATGGACCACTTCACAGCAACTGGGAAGCAGGGAGCAGAAAGAGTCCAACTTCCCACAATCCCCTTCAAGATAGCTCTTCCAAAGACCTAATATAGGTCCCAGTAGGTTCCATTTCTGACATTTCCATGCCTGTCAATGACCCCACAGCTTCTGCACCAAAGCTTTAACCCATGAGCCCCTGGGAGACACTGATGCAAACCATAGTAGAGGGGTTTGCTGAATTTTTACAGTACAAACTGAAGTAGATATTAGACCCGAAACAATGAACCTGCGGGAAGATAAGATATGTAAAGCTCGTGAAGACATATGCATAGGCAGGGACTTTCTGAAGACAACACCAGCTGCACAAGATATAATACTAAGAATCAATAAATCGGGATTGTATCAAATGAAGGAGCTTTTTGCACAGCAAATAAAACAAGCAACAGATTGAAGAGACAAGGTCCACAGTAGGAAATTCTTTATGAGCTTTTTCTTGGACAGAAAACTAATATCTGGAATAAAGAACAACAACAAAAATAGACCCTCCAAACCGAAAGACCTGATTAAAAAGAGCAACTATAATTACAACACACTTCTCAAAGAAGAACCACAAATGGCCAGTCGAGTACACGGAAAAAAATATGTTCATCATCTTTGGTCATTAGAGAAATGCAAATCAAAACAACATAAGCTTCCATCTCATTCCAGGGGGCAGGACTATCATCAAGAACTCAAAAATTAACAAATGCAGGCAGGGTTTAGGGAACAGAAAACCCTTCTACAATGTTCATGGGAATGAAAACGAGTACAAGCACTCTGGAAATTCCTCCAAAAACTGGAAACATAAACTGCATTTGACTCAAGTATAGCCTGTCTGGATATCTTCCTAAGAAACCTAGAGACATCATCTTACAGGGATACGTGCATTCCTTTGTTTGTAGCAACAGCATTCATAATACGTAAAATTTTGAAATGGCCTACCTACCCATCAACAGGTGAATGGATAAGATAAATCTGATATATGGAGCACTACTCACCATAAAGGAAGAGAATTTTTCACTAAGGAGGCTGAGACAGGAGAATTGTTGGAAGTTTGAGGCCAGCCTGGACCATATAATGAGAACTTGTCTTAACAAAAAACTAAAGAAAGATAAATTTGACTTATTTGTGGATGAAACTTGGATGCGTCTGGAGACCATAACACTAAGTGAAATAAACCAGATACGGAAGATCATGTCCTAGACCTGAGGAAGTTTGCAAAGGTCACTGGTTTCTAGAGGAAATCTAACTTTTGAAGTTCAAATTTGTGGTGCCAGCTTGTGGTGTTGGCGGTGAGGACATGACTGAGACAGATCCCAGAATGCTGCAATGTGACAAGACTTCCTCTAGAACTCCCACATTTAAATACAAATTCACTGAACACCTCAGCCATTCAGGAAATGCAAAGGAGGGGTTTCATGTTGAAACCCCTTAAATTCCCGGACACAGGGTTCTATAGTGGTCACCTGGGAATGTCTCTGCTTCCGGTAAAATGCATGGCAGTGTTTCACATAGACTTGCATGTCTAGAATAGCAACAAGCACTGGAGAAGGTGAGTGACTGAATCAAGGGTACCCTCTAACATGACTGCAGGTATCCTAAAAGCTTGAAATTGCTGGGAAGTAAAGTACATTTCACAGCTTCCGTGTCCATATCATGACAGACGAGGAAACATCAAACTTCCCTCTACTGGCTAAGTGGTTAGTGGGCTGTCTCATGGAGACACAGTGCTTGACACCCACAGTTTAAAGAAGGGGAAGCTTCGGTCCACGGCCATAGCACCCAGAAAGTGCCAGATATCTGATCCTGGCGGCTAAGAAGGACACTGTGGTGATATTATTAGTACCAGAAGTCATGGCACAGATATTATATTAGTATTATGAGGTGGTGTGTGCATATAAAGCCAGTATTACAGGCCACACTGTAGACATTAAATTACCATTAAAAGCCACAGCGTAGATATTATATTAATGTTAAAATGACATTGGGAACCAATGCCCTGGCCACACCTGTAATTCAAACACGTAGGAGTCTGAGGGAGGAGGACCTGAGTTCTAGGGCAGCCTAGATTACATCCTGAGACACTGTCTCAAGAAAAAAAGATGCCACTACTTAGATACCATATTACTGTGGTCTGAAGAGTCCCCAGGGTGGGTATTATAGGCCAAAAATGGATATTATATGAGTAATGAGGAGTGACAATGAAGATACTAGTATATTATTGGGACCAGTATGTGGATTATTTAGTCATATGAAGAGGCCACTGTGTGCATATTTTATTAGTATTAAGACTTCACCCTGTGGATACTAAATTAGTATTAGATGCCACTTTGTAGATATGCAATTAGTATTAGAGAATGCTCAGTGGAAATAAAATTAGTATGAGAGGCCACTCTGTGGATATTAAATTAGTACCAGAGGCTACAGTATAGGTATTAAATAGGTAGTGGAGGAGAATCTATAGATACAACATTCATATTACAAGCATTTGTAGATATAAATTAATAGTACAGGCCATTCTGTGGATATTAAAATAGTATTAGAGATCATCTTGTGGACAGTAAATTAGTACGATACAAAACTAACTAGATGATAAATTAGTATTCGATACCATACTGTGAATATTAAATTAGTGTTAGAGCTTGTTCTGTGGATATTAAATAAGTATTTTATTCACTCTATGGATGTTAAATTAGTATTAGAGGCTGCTGTGCGGATATTAAATTTGTGCTTTATTCATGCTGTGGATATTAAATTAGTGTGAAAGGCTACTCCATGGACACAAATTTACTATTAGGCAGCAGTGTGTGGGCGTTGAATTCAAGTTAAGATGTCACTATGCGGATATTAGTATCAGGGGTTCACTGATTATATAAGACAGGACCCTACGTGGGTTTAACACTAGTATGAAAGGCCACCTTGTGAAAACGAGTACATGTTTTCACTGCATGTCGCAGTGGGGACATCACATCACTTACTGCGAGTCACTGTGTCGTCGTTATCTCAGGGGTCTCGTGCATCAGGTGTCCAGAGGAAACAGCGGTCACTATGAATGACATCTACTGTAAGAAGCCCTTCCTCTGCTGAGTTCTCTCGAGACTCACCCCTCCACCCCATAGTCAGGCTGCAGACAGAAAGCTTGGCATTCACGTTTGCACAGCAGAGATAGGCATCTCCCAGCAGTCAGTCCTGACAGAGATGTGAAACTCTGTCTTCTTTGGACTCAGGCCTCTGGTGCCCTCTGGTGGCTACATCAGGTCAGGAACGGTGGGAGCGCGCTCCTTCTGCGGCCTAGTGGGACTCGGAGCTGGAACCTCCCAGTTCAATGGGACACATGCGCCCCCTCCTGGCCTTCCTGAAAACTGAATGACTATCGTCATTCAATACCAATTAACTTGGAAATTACAACTGAAACCCACTGCTCACATTTTTATCTAAAAAGTCGTGATGTATCAAGCACTTGGGAACCATATAAATTTTTGTAATGGAGATACAAACATTAAAATTCAGACAAAGATTCACTTTTAAATTTTCAATAGGAAAACCGAAGAAAATCTATGAAACCTTGAACCTAATGATGATTTCAAACATACAAACACATAAGATGCAGTTCACAAAAGAAAATACGCCACTGTGTGGACTTTCAAACCACTGACTTTCTCGAACTATATCAAACTGGTATTTTTTTATTTTAAGGAGAAAAAAAAAATTTCAAAGCAAGATAATAGGAGGGTCACAATGGTTAATACATTGTGTATTGTTATCTTTAATTATTCAGTGAACAAGACACTGGCATTTAATTGGCCAAACAATATTAGCACAAATCTTTCTTTACAATGAACTAAGAAAAATTAGAAGTATAACTATTGTATCTTTTATAATATATATATACTATATATACATATATATATATATTTGCTTTTCCTTTCCTTCTTTTCTCCAATTCTACCTTGCCAATTTCTCTTTTCTTTTGAAGATCCTTCCCATGTTACAATATCTATTGTACATTTAGAGCTTATTTACTCTTTCAACTTTTCACACAAAGGAGACAATATGATGTTTACACATGTGTTTCTGGTTTATTTCACTTAAGAGTATGGTCGTGAATTGCATATATTTACCTTGAAAAGTTTCCAGTTATTCCTCTTTATGGCTGAGGATTACACCACTGTATAAAAAGGCCACATCTTTTTTTTATCCATTCCTTGGTTGATGGGTGTTTGGGTTGTGTCCATTTTTGTAGTCATTTCTTTTTTTACCTGGGAGATTATTTCTGATCCCCAGACAGTTTGTGGAGCATATGGCTCAGACCACAACATTCTTCTGCCATTGCAGTTGTGGTCTGAGCTATATGCCCCACAAACTGCCTGGGGATCCTGGACGGGGTGACCCACTGCCTGCTACCATCTTGGGATAGGTCTGGCACTCAGGAAAACTAGGGACCCTAGAGACCTTCAGTGAGCAGCCCTGGAAATGTGAGGCATGGTGTTTGGCCTCTGAAATCCGAAATGACAAGACAAAGGAGCAAAATGCAATTTCAGAACTGAACCCCACCCAGAACAAGTCCAGGAGACTTTGACATAGGAGAACTTGGAAGTCACACACCTGAAATCTTGGAAATGATAACAACTGAAGTAAAGAAGCAACTCCATCAGGCCATAGAAGAAATCAGATCAGAAATAATCTCCCTGGTAAAAAAAAGAAATGACAACAAAAATGAAAGAACTGCTCTGCACATCTAACTAAAGAAGATATATATAGTAAAATAGGCAAGCACAGGAAAATGGTGGAAATGTTAATTGAACAATACAGGAAAGAACTAGAATGCATGAAACAGATTAAAAGAAATACCCAGGAAATCAAAACTTCCATTGAAAGCCAGCAAAACAGCTTGAATGAAGCTGAAGATAGACTTTCAGATCTTGAACACAGATTTGCAGTTACACATCACAAAAGGAAAGATCTCTTAAAATAACAAGGAACCAGGAAATATCAATTCAACAAGATGATGCAAAGAGAATGTAAGACTAGTAAGTATCAACAAAACAGCAGAAGGCAACACAAATGACATAAAAAGAATATTTGCAGAAGTAATAGCAGGCAATTTCTCAAGCATGGAAAAAGAATCTGACATACAGTTATACAACTCCAACTAGCCATAACCAAAATAAAACTACAACCAGACATATAATAATCAAGATCCCAGAAATCCAACAAAAGAACACAATATTAAAAGCTGTTTGAGAAAAGAAACAGATTACATATAAAGGAAAGTCCATCAGAATCATGGCAGATTCCTCAACACAAACCATCAAATCAAGAAGTGGAAAACTGAAAAATAAGCAATTCTCCCTAACTCATTTCTGGATGCAAGTATTATACTGATATACTGGATGCAAGTGTTATGCTGATATAAACCAGAGAAAGACCAAACCAAAAAAGAGAACTATAGGCCAATCTCCCTAATGAACATTGGTGCAAAGATATTCAGAAAAATGCTAGCAAATAAAATTCAGCAAATCATCAAGAAGGTATACACCATTACCAAGTAGGATTCATCCCAGGGATGTGGAGATGCTTCAATATTTGCAAATCAATCAATGTAATATACCATATCAACAGAGCTAAAGACCATAATAACATAATCATTTGAATAGATGCAGAAAAAGCTTTTGATAAAGTCCAACACCCACTCATGACAAAACCCCTACAGAAAATAGGAATAGATGGTCTTTATCTCAATCTCATCAAAGCCATGTATGACAAACCAACAGCCAACATCATACTAAATGGGCAAAAAATAAAAGCTGTCATTTTAAAATCAGGAACAAGACAATGATGTGCACTGTTACCACTGCTATTTAACATAGTTCTGGAAGCATTAGCCAGAGCAATTAGATAAGAGAGAGAAATAAAAGGCATAAGGATAGGAAAGGAAGAAGTGAAATTATCCCTATTTGTAGAGGACATGATACTTTACATGGAAGACCCCAAAACTCCACCAGAAGACTCCTTGACATAATCAACAAATTCAGCAGTGTAGCTGTGTAGCTGGATATACATTCAACACTCAAAACCAATGGCTTTCCTATACACAAACAGCAAACACACTGAGAGAAAAATTAAGAAAACCATACCTTTCACAATAGCATCCAAAAAGTTAAAATACTTAGGAACCAATCTAACAAAAGAAGTAAAAGATCTATACAGTGAAAACTACAGTACTCCGAAAATAGAGATCAAAGAGGATTTCAGAAAATGGAAAGATATTCCTTGCTCATGCATAGGAAGAACCAACATTGTGAAAATGGCCATACTCCAAAATTGTTGTTTGCATTCAATGCATTTCCAATTAAAATATCATTAGTATACCCCACAGATCTGGAGAAAACATTCCTAAAATTCATCTGGAACCAAAATAGCAATATTCTTGGGCAACAAAGACAAGTCAGGTGACATCACAATCCCTAACCTGAAATTACATTACAAAGCTACTGTAATAAAATCAATATGGTACTGGTGAAAAAATTGACCTGAGGATTGATGGAGCAGACTGGAAGGAACAGCCACAGCCACAAACATACTCAGCTGCCTAATGTTTCACAAAGGGCCTAAATAAGATCACTGGCAAAAAGACAGCCTTTTTAAATAAATGGTGCTGAAGAAACTGGCTTGTCAAATGCTAAAGACTGAAACTAGACCCATGTTTATCACCATGCACCAAACTCAAGTCAAAATGAATCGCAGATCTAAATATTAAAACAGAAACACTAAATTTACTCAAAGAGAAAGCACGTAGAAATCTTCAAGACATGTGGTACACAGAGAGTTCATGAACAAAAATCAAATTACACGTGAAACACTTGAAAGAATCAACAGCTCGGGTCTCATCTTACTGAAAAGTTTTTGCACATCCAAAGAATTTACCAGCAGGGTAAAAAGAAAACCCACCAACTGGGAAAAATTTTAGCCAACTCTCCCTCAGACAAAGCACTTCTCTCTAGAATATATAAAGAATTAAAAGCCTCAGTCCCCAAATTCAAAGATCCAATCCAAAAATGAGCATCAGAGATGAATATATACTTCTCACATAAATAAATACAAATGGCAAGTAAATACAAGAGAAAATGTCCAGCATCATTTGTCATTCAAGAAATGCAAATTAAAACAACACTGAGATTCCATCTCACCCCAGCGAGAATGGCTATCATTAAGAAGTCAACCAGTAACAAATACTGGTGAGGCTGTGGAGAAAAAGGAATCCTTCTGAACTTTTGGTGGGAGTCTAGACTAGTAAAACCACTGTGGAAATCCTTTTGGAGATTCCTCATTAAACTAGGACTAGAGGTTCCATTCAACCCAGCTATTTCCCTTTTGGGTATTTTTCCAGAACTGAAAACATCATATCACAGTGGTATTTTTGCACCCATGTTTATAGCTGCATAATTTTTAATAGCTAAATGGTGGAAGCAACACAAATTGCCATCAACTGAGGAATAGATTAAAAAGTTGTGGTATTTTTATAAAATGGAATATTACTTAGGGATAAAGAAAGATAAACTCGAGGCTTTTATAAGTAAAGGGACACAACTAGAGAACATACTCATAAGTGAAATAAATCCTACGTGCATGTGTAGACACCATACTGTCTCATAGTGTAGGCACCTGAAAGAGTGAATGAAATCTAGGAAGTACAACAGATATTGTAAAAGGGAATGAAAGTGCTCAAAAGGTAAGAACAACTGGGATGGGGGAAAAGAAAGAAGGGAAAATATGTATATATGTATACACGGGATAGCTATGATAGTTGTACTATTTCAAATACTACATAATGACAAAGCAATTCTATTCCCAGATATAAACCCAAAGGAATTTCTATTGCTTTACTGAAAGCAACAGTTAATGTTTAATTGTTTGATCAATCCTACATACCTATATTTATCTGAGTAACCAATTTGAAGATATCAATATATATTTCAAAAACTATTATTAATTTTCTATCACCTTGTCTCAAATCTCTACTGCTTGTATTGTTTTTGTGTTATTACATAAATGTATCTGTGTTTGTTAATATGTTTTCATTCTTTTATCTTTAAAATAAAATAGGAAAGATGTAAAATAGTGTATTGATAAAAACATAGAGAAATTAGAATCCTTGTATGCTGAGGGTAGGAATGTGAAATAGTACAACTATTATGTATAACAGTTTGGTGGGTCTTAAAAATTATAAATTTCAGATTTGTGTATGACAAAGCAATTCTATTCCCAGATATAAACCCAAAGGAATTGAAAGCAGGGACTGAAATAGGTATTTTACATCAATGTTCACTCTAGCATTATTCACAATAGGTAAAACCTGTAACAATCTAAGTATCCAACTACCCATGTTTCTCCAAAAATAAATCCTAGGCTGGAAAATTTGTCTCTTACTATAATAATGTTTTTCCTTTCATCATTCACCATATTTTTATCATATCTCCTTAATCAACTATTTGCAGTAATTTCTGTCAAATAAAAACATTATGGTGTGTCCTCATTCACCTTATTCATTGGATCTGGTACAATGTGATTTCTGGCTCTTCCCCAGAAAGTAAAAATGAACACGAAAGAGAGCCATTTTGAATCGATTCAGGCTGTTGAGACAGTCAGAACAGCATAGCTAAAGACATTCAGAAAAGAGTACTTCCAGAGCTACTTCAGGTCCCGCCTCCGCACCTCTGCCCTTCTTCCCACTTCCCACCTCTGCCCTTCTTCCCACTTCTTCCCACTTCCTGCCATGAGGTGAGCAGCCTCCCCCTGCACATCCTTCCACCATGATGTTCTGTCTCGCTTCAGGTGTATAGCAATGGCTGACTATAGACTGCAAGGAGCCCCAATAACCCTCTCCTAAGCTATTATTCTTAGATTTTTTTGTCAGAGCAACAAAAAGCTGACTAAAACAATCACAGATGCATTTCAACTTGTAAAATTCCATTGTGCATTTTACTTTGTAATTGTGTGGACTCAAATTCACCATGTATCTATCAATTTTCTTCAAAACCTTCAGTGATGTAAGGTTAATGTAATGAAAAGTGAGCTTCACAGGGAGCTCTGCCCTCTATCTATTCACCATGTATCTATCTATTCACCATGTATCTATCGATTTTCTTCAAAACCTTCAGTAATGTAGCACATGGAAAATGTGAAGATACACAAAACTGTGGAATAAGCAGTTCACAGGAGTACACCATCTCCTTTAAAGCTTATTGGCCATCCCCAACCTGTGCCTTTGGCTTGATACAAGGAAAGATTGAAGCTACCACTATAAGTAAGAAAGTGAGTTCTTCACTTTTCAGGGATTCATACAGCACCACAACTAGTCTATATCTTTATTTCATACTTTACACATTTGTATAGAAAAAAGACTGGTACCTGGAACTGAGGTCGTAAACTAAGTAGGCATCAATGCAAAACATTAGAAAATTGTTTCTGTGTACTGAGTATGTTCCAGCGCTGGAAGCCCCTTGATGCCAGTATTCCTGGGCTGAGCTCGGAGAGACTGAGACCGTTCATCAGCTCTCGATGATTGGACGAGGTACTGTTGCCACGCAAGTAGCATGATTGAAGAAGGTGCGCTCTGAGAATTTTTCTGAGTTCCTGTGTTAACACCACTGGTCCTACTAGCCTGGATTGTCCAGAGAATGCAAATGAGTCTGTGAGGTTCCTCTCAGCAGATGAGTTTAAACGTTTTATGTCATCGTTTATGTGAGCCAATTTTTTTGAGATAGGTTCTCACTATAGAGTTGAGGCTGGTTTTGAACTAATTATATATCCCAGGCTGGCCTAAAACTCACAGGGATCCTCCTCCCTCCTGATTGCTGGATCACAGTACCTGCAAGAGTCTCATGTGTCGGCAGTGCTTAAAGCTGTGAGTGTGAAGTCAAAGGAGCAATGGAGACCCCTGGATGTGGGGGATGGAAGGAACATGGATTATCTGTTGAGGAAAGCGACAGGGAGTGAGCGCAGCCAGCCTGAGGAGAGGCCATGTGTGCTGCAACTACAAGGCTTTTGGGCCAGGGCTGTTGAAACTCTGTGGAGCTCACTTTTCACCACATGGCTCTGCAGGATTTAATGCATGGACATACTGAGCATCATTTTCGCTTTGCTTCAACTCCATTCTAAGCCCTATTCTTTGAGAGTGGGATTGCTCACCCTGTACTATTGTACTTTTGTGCATTATATTTTCTTTTTTATTTTTACAATAGTTCCCAGCTAAGCATTTTGCCAGATTCTCAGGAGAGATTCTGGGCTTGGACTTTTCTGCAGTGCTTGAGCTGTTAAGATTTTCTCAATTCTTAGCGGTGTATTAGCTGCAGTTCAGGATGACAATTGGCATTGGTAGCTTAGCTTGGAAGGTGCTATAATAATGCTAAGAAAATTCCCCATTTTCAAGCTGACGACCCTTGCCTCCTCATCACACTCAATTTCCCCACGGAACTACACAGTTGCTTTTCTATGATGCATTGACCTGTTTTCCTTGGGACATGATGTGACCACTCATTGTCCCGAGAAGGTTGTATATAGAGTTCAAGAGGCCACAGGGTGTACAAGACCACGGGGAGTACAAGACAGGTCAGGGATGGTAACAAAACCACCAGTAACTGGAATGGACATAGAAACCCCCAGCACAAGAATACAAGCAGGGAGCAGAGAAGGCTCCCTTTCTCAAACCTGGTCCAAACACAAGGTGAGTAAACCCACACAAGCATCTTCTCTTCTTCCCCTGGATCCTTGGCCTAGGCTCCTCCCCTAATCTCCAACCACACCCTTCTCCTAAATTCTCTATTCCCACCATCCTCTGCCTTATTCCACCAGCCAGTGCCCCTCTCCAATCTCCCTGTGTGCTTTCAGGTGCCCAGCAGAATAAGAAAGTTCCAAAGACCCCCACACACTGTCTGAGAAAAAAGCCTCCCCACAGCTCCCACTTTTCCAACAAATGGAAGGAGAGGAGACCACCAACAGATTTCAAGCATTTTCATCAGCTGAAGGAGAAACACAGTCAGGATGATCCAGAACAGGACCAGCTAAGTGTATGGAACTCCGCCTCCTCAAACAAATACACTGACAGCCAGTAACCTTAATGAGACCACCTATGCTTGGGGTTTCCAGAGGTTGGGCTCCCGGGAAATGGTCAACCATACAGACAATGAATTTTATCCCATCGGATACAGAAGTGTGATGAATATAAATTCAATAACAGGAGATGCCTGTAGGCCTCTTCTGGGAGAGCGAGCAGAGGTGTGTGTGTGAGAGAAGGAAGAGATGAAGGAACTGCAGGGTTGTGCTTCCAAGCGATGGATCCTCAGGAAGCCAGATGTGGCAGCTAAGGAGTGGCTCAGCTCTGATTACTGAAGACAAATGTCTCCATTAAATTTTGTATCTTAGGCCAAAATAGGATGCTGCATCTCTCTGTAAAGGCAGTATGTGCTATTTAGCCAGTAAGAGGTAGTATATATGCGGTGCAAGAGACGCCCCCTGGAAAAGCACAAACTCTTAATTCCCTCTACACTTACCTCATAGTGACATTTGCTGTTTCCAACCCTATGATGTAAGTAACTCAAGGCCTTTGGAATATCAAAGGTTTTCCTACCAAAGATACCAACAGTCAATATCCTCTGAAGCACTGACATAATGATACTGGACTTCACAGATGCAACACTGCTTTGGCCACATCCCTCAAACAGAGTAGTTGGCTCAGGACAAGGCTGGGGCAGTGATTCATCCTTAGTGTGCACTATGAAGGGGAGGATAGCTTGTGACAAGTGTTATGACTCAAGTTTCTATTTTACACAACTGTGTACTTAAGTGCAGTTGTAAGAAACCATACAGTTAGGTCTCAGGCAACCTTTCACCCCACCCTCAGTGGTAAAATATCTAGGTAGCACTCTTGTCCAATTTCTCAAGTGGATGTTGACATGGATGCTGCCAAGATGCCTGATAACTGCATCAGCACAGGGATGCCTCTGCTTCCCCTTTAGAGACACATCACTCCCTTCAACCACACCTTCCTCATCCCTGGAACCCACTAGTCTCTTCTTCATTTATGTCATCCAATCCCTTCAATGATGTTATCAAACAACTTCACAAGGATTTGTAAGACTTTGTATTGTTTTTTTAAATTTGACCTAATTATATGGAGTTTCATCCAGCTCTATCTGTATGTGAAGAGTCATCTCCTTTGTAGTGCTTAGTAGTATTCCAGTAATGAATGTACCAAAGGATTTTGTTTCTTTCTTAACCATATTCCATCTAAGGACAATGATGGTCTTTGCTTCCAGTGCTTCAATGTTACAGATGAAGCTGCTCCAAACATGAGTACACAATGTTTATGATGAACATAAATTATCTGTGCTTTTTTACAACTTGGATTTAATAAACAAAACTATAAGTACACAAGAAATAGCAACAAGAATCAACATTAGGGATTACATCAAATTAAAAAAAAACTTCTGCACAGCAAAAGACTGAGTTGTTAAAGTGAAGAGACAACTCACAGGATGGGAAATAATTTTTCATCGCTATTCCTCAGATGGAAGACTACTATATAGAATATATAAAGATCTTTAAAAATCAGACCACCTGAAAGAAAAGAATCAAGAAATGGGCAATTGGAATGAACAGACACTGAAAAAGCTCAAATGCCCAACAAACATATGAGAAATATGACATAAATGCAAATTAAAACAATGTTAAGATTCTATCTTACACCAGAAAGGATAATAATCATCAAGAAATAAAGTAATAATAAATGCTGGGATGCCTGCAGTGAAAAAAGTAAACTTCCTACATTGTAGTTTGTAATTTAAAACTCTATACCCATTAAGGAAATTAGAATTTCTATATGAACCAGAAGTCCCCGTTCCAGGCATCATCTCTAAAGAGCTAAAGACATACTACAGCAACACATGTATACCAGTGTTTACAGCAGCAAAATTCATAGTAGCTTAATCCTAGAGGAAACTTGTATACCCATCAGCAGGTAGTTATACAAAGAAAATGTGGAATCTATACATAATGGCATAGTAACTAGCTGTAAAGAAAGACAAATTTGAGCCAATTGTAGGAAAATGTATGCACCTGCAAAATGTAATGTTGAGTGATAAAGCTCAAACCCATAAGCTTAAATACTGTATAGTATCTCGTATCTGAGTAAGGCAGTGTACAACAAAGCACACAATAAAGGATAGATGGAAGGAGACAGAGATAGATTTCTTGCGCATGAGAAGAGAAATGTGGGTAAGAGAAGAGCATGAGGGCAAAGGGAAAATATAGGTTAAAGACCTGTCAGGTACAGGAGCCTAATAACCTCAGTGAATGTAAATAATGTGTCATAAACGTGACATGATTGATAATATCAGCAAAAGTGAAAGTGGGGAACGG
>NW_004955498.1:4612280-4615332 GCF_000276665.1 Chinchilla lanigera | reverse complement strand
CATGGTTGTCATGGCCCAACCCGTGCAGTATTTCTGCCTTGGTGATTGGCTCCTGCTTTTGATACTTCAGGAGCAGCACTGGCAACAGTCCAGCTATCTTGTCATCTAGGAACACATGGCACAAGAACTGCAGGACTAGCACGTCCTGGGAGGTGCGTAGATCCTCCCCTGCTTCCCTGCTGCAGCACTCACTGGACTGGCTCCTCTGACTGGAGGCCATGGCAGTGGTGGAGAGAAGAGGCCCTGAGGGTTCTAGGGAAAACTTGGTGCCCTTGTGCAAGGCACTAGCCTTGCTCTACCAGAGATTTGAGTACTGGCGGGAGAGGAGCCTGAGGAAACACTGCACAGGGCAGTCCCTAACTTCCTGTGTTGTTTCCTCTGACCATGAAGAAGTTCCCAGGTTCCTTGGGGACGGCAAGAGCGTGGTGGTAATGATTCAGAAGCCTTCAGCACACAAAAAATAAAAAAAAAACAAATAATGGTCCAAAATGTCTCCCCAAATTTCCAACTATCCCAAATCCAATCCCAGCGTTTCATGGGGGAGAACAGCATAAGCCATGCACTCAAAAGGATAACGGAGGAGTTTGTAGAAAAGATCAGAGGTACTCAGGAAAATCATGGAAAATATAAACTGATAGTTAAAGTAGTAAACAAAATGATCAGGGAACTTGCAAAAGACATTAATAAAAAGCCAGCTGAGCTAAACAAAACTATACAAAACATGAGTGAATAGTTTATCAAAGAATCACAGTCTATGAAAGAGTTTCAATCAGAAGTCCAGGAGATTAAATATTATATTGAAATTGTGGGTAGCAGAAGTGACTAGCAAGGCAGAAAAATTCCAAATTATCCAATATCAGTTAATGAAGTTGAATAATTTATATTAAAAATCTACCAACTAAGAAAAGGCCAGGCTGCGATGGATTGCGTCGTGAGTTCTACAAGAACTTGAGAGAAGTTCTAATGATAGCATTCCTCAAACTCTTAAATGAAACAGAAAGAGAAGCAGTACTCCCAAAATCATTCCTTGGAAGCAAGAATTAACCTAATCCCAAAAGTAAAAAAGGACCCCACAAAAAAGAGAGCTATGAATCCATCTCTTTAATGAACATAGATGCAAAACTGCTCAATAAGATACTGGCAAATAGAACGCACCAAATCCAAGGAAGATTCATTCACAAGATACATGCATGGTTCAAAATGAATAAATCAAAAATGTAGTACACTACATAAGCAGAAGGAAAGACAAAAAATATAAAAATATCTCAATATATGCAGAAGAATATTTAATAAAATGCATCATCCACTCATGAGAAACATCCAGCCTAAAATAGGTATAGAAGAACCTAAACTCAATCTGTTAAAACTATCTATGACAAACCAAGACCCAATTCATAGTAAATAGAAGAAAAGCAGAAAGCTTTTTCTCTAAAGTCAGGAATAAGACAAGGATGACTGCTGTCACCACTCTTGTTCAACATAATTCTGAATACATTAACTAGAGCTATCATGCAATGAAAATAAATTAAAGGCATATGAATAGGAAAGGAAGAATTAAATTATCATAATTTTCAAATAACAAGATCCTCTGCATTGCACATGCCAAAATCTCCACCAAAAGACTCCTGTAATTAATAACCAAATTAGGTGCTATAGCAGGTTACAAAGTCAATGCACAAAAATGAATAGCATTCCTATAAAACAGGAACAAACTTACTGAGAAAGAAATGTGGGAAACTATCACCTCCACAGCATCAACAAGAAAAATGAAATACTTAGGAATTAGTCTAACCAATAAAATGAACAACTTCCTCAATGAAAACTAGAGTAAATGTGAAAAGGGAGATTGAAGAGGATATCAGAAAATGGAAAGATATCCCTGTTCCTTAAAAGAGAGAACATAGTGAAAATGGTCATATTTCCAAACTTTTATCCAGATTTAACACAATTTCAATGAAAATATCAATAGCATTCCTCATAGAACTAGAAAAAAATATCCTGAAATTCATATGGAACCAGAAGAGACTTAGAATAGGCAAAGCAATCCTGGGAAACAATGTATGCCAAGAGTCATCACAATCCCAGATCTCAAGTTAAATTAAAAAGTTCTAGTGAAGAAAACAGCATGGAACTGACAGAAAGCAGTCATGTGGATCAACGGAACAGAATACAGGGAACAGAAACAACATCCAGCAAACTCAGCTAAGTTATTTTGATAAGGTGTTGAATTCTTTCCCTGGAGGAAAGATAGACTCTTTAACAAAGAATGCTGAACATGTACCCATATCTCTCACCATGCACTAAACTAAAATCAAAATGTAGCAAATATCAAATTATTAACACAGAAGCAATCTGCCGGATGACAAAACAGGTAACACTCTAGAAAACATAGGCATAGGGAAGGTCTTAATGAATAGAAACCAAGGTGCATAATAAATAGTATCATGAATCAAAAAATGAGATCTTGTCAAATTTAAAACATCTGCACAGCAAAGGAAACAATCTATTGAGTGAAGGAACAACCTTAAGATTGGGAGAAATATTGGCAGGTACTTCTCAGACAATGGATGAATATCAACAATATATAAATATCTAAAAAAATTAGAGCCCCCAGATTAAAATATTCAGTCAAGTGCTGGGGATATAGCTCAGTGGCATAAGCGCCTGCCTGGCAAGCGCAAGGTTGTGAGTTTGATTCCTGGTTCCAAAAAAAATAAAAAATAAAAACAAAATAAAATATTCAGTCAAGAAATGGGTGTCTGAAATGAATGACACTCAGAGGAAGAAGTATAAAGGGCCAGTAAAATCATGAAAAAATGTTGAACACTGCTGGTCATTAAAAATGTAATTTAAAAGAACAATAAGATTTCATCTCACTGCAGTAAGAATGGTTATGGCTATCTTCAAAGAAGATTTGAAGAATTCAAATAAAAAGTGTCATGGGAATTTCAACAGGGAATGTATTTAACCTGTAGATCACTTTGGATAGTATTTATAATTTTTATATTATTATTATTATTGAGTTTATTGGTACCATTTAGATATACATAAT
>NW_004955498.1:4609958-4611229 GCF_000276665.1 Chinchilla lanigera | reverse complement strand
ACTCTGCTATGAAAAATGTGCTTAAGTCATTTGTAGAAAAATGATGTACACCAAAATATGTTAAGTGAACAATATCAGACTTTGAACTTAAATATCACAGTTTTTCTTATATGAGAAACCAAACTTAAAAATACGGAGCAAAATGAAAGACAGATAACCCAGGATTGATCTCTAGCATGAGGGAGGAAATCAAGAGACGGAGGGAGTCGGGAACAGGGCGTGAAATATAACCTGACCAGGCGAAATTGCGAAGTTCTCACATGAAGCAAGTACCTATGAAGAATGTGATCACCATGTACTCCAAACACGTTAGAGGAAGGGGCTGAGGGGAGGGGAGCGGGGCAAAAGAAGAATGAACATGGAACACGCACTTGTACCAACTCCACACCATGAACGTGATCACTATGTGTAACAAACATGCACCAACAAAATAACAAAGAAACAAACTTCAGTGCTCACCCAGGTTCCTCTCCTTGATTCCCGGCAGATCCTGGCCTGCTCCCTTTGCCGACAGGACGTGTCTCCTCCTGTGAGCTGGTGAAGGTCCTCACAGCAAGGGCCACCTCCGTGAGATCAGGAAGACAGAAGTACAGCACCTCTGTACACCTCTGTATAAGTTCCCCGGACTGACAGGAGCAGAACCTGGAGGCCCTCCCTCATCTGCCGCAGGCACAGGTGGTCACATTCTCCCTCTGATGACCTGAGGGTATATCTTGCAAATCAAGTCCACCATCTCCCTAGGACAGCAGAGGTGGAAATACTGGGCAGGTGACTCTTCTCCGAGGTCCTGCCTCAGGCCATCTCAGCCTGCCAGCAGGGGCAGGTTTCCCATACCTTGGATCCTCAGACCTGAGGCTACACTCCTCAGACCAAGGCCCCCTCCTGCCAGATACCAGGAGCCAGGGGCCAAGGTGCTCTGCATCCCCCTATTCCTAACATCTAGGTGGAGGTCATCCTCTTCTCTAGTGACAAGTGTCCCCTCCAAGTCCCTCTAAGTCCTCCCCTTGAACCCTGGAAGCAGCCCTACCAGCCTGCGAAACTGAATCCTCATTCCTCAGATTCCAGGTGGGAAAGCAGGACCGCGCTCAGACTGAAAGAATGGGCAGGCTGGGCCCCATCTGCCATGTGTCCTGGGCCCCGCAGTCCTGCCGAATTTTTATCTTGACTGGGCCAGTCCTGGTATCCCCCTTTTCCCGGTGGTCCTGCTTATTCTTAACATCCCCAAGGTCCCTCAGACCCTCTTGTAAAAGCCAGGAATCTCCTGCCAGTTA
>NW_004955498.1:4604950-4606348 GCF_000276665.1 Chinchilla lanigera | reverse complement strand
GCTGATGAAACACGAAGACCTGGATGGTTTGGGGACCCTTTCTCTGGGTTAGGACATCTCTCCTTCCCCTACATCCCATCACCTTACCCTAACTGAGCCCCCGCACACTCTACTCCTCTCACCTGAAGCCAGAACCTCTTTAACAGGCCCTCCTGTTGCTCCAACCCAATGAAACCCAGTCAGTGGACGCTACAACCAGCAACGTGCCTGGGGCCTGACAGTAAGGGTGGAAGGAGAGTCTCAAGTGCCTCAAAACTCCCTCGGGACAGAGCCCAGACGTCTGTGGACTGCGTATGTTTCCCTCATCCCTGACTGCCAGTCTCCTCTGAGGGGTGACGTGGTCTCAGGTGAAAATCAGTCCTTGTGGCGCAGGAATGACAAAACAGGAATGTCTGGACTGCTTGGAGACCCTCTGTCTGGCATGGGGCTTGCACACTGCCCCTTCAGCTCTCACGTCGACCCCAAAAAAGCTGGGATCCTGTCTGAACAAGCGTCATTTCTGCAGGCCTTGCTCAGACATCTAATGGTGAGGAGTTTTCCCAGACCACTGGTGGGACTGGTCTGCACAAATCTTGTCCAGAACGTCTGAGGTGGTTTGAGCTTTCAGTAGTCTCAGACCCTTCAGTGGAATTGTTTTCTCTATTGATCTACCTGTTTGGACATTTATTGATTCTGTTGCTTAAAGTCGATCAGTGTCCATGAGGATTTCACCTGTAATGGAAAATCTATGTCATTAAAACGCTTTATTGCAGAAAGCCTGAAACATATAACAAAGAAGATACTATCATTAGTTCTCTGCACCTGAAATCCAGCAGCAGCAAGGTACAATACATGGCAAATCTCATTTCATTTTCTCTGCCCACCTGTGTACATCACTGTCAGTGGAAGAATGTAGAAGAAATCAAAAGAATTCCATTATTTCATCTTTCAGCATCTCAATATACACCTGGAAATAATAAGGGCAATTTAAATAAATGCAATAGTTACCATTTCTTAAATGCATAAATGATCATCACATAGTCAACTCTATAAAATACATTTTTGAGAGACTTATGCTTTTGTAGCTTCTCTGAATGCATATCCTATTGTAGTACATGTGCCGTAATTAGTGTTATGCCTCCTAAATAATTTTTAATCAAGATTTCCTCCTCCTCTGTCTTTTCCCTTGCAAGTTAGTTAAGTGTTGAAAACAGCAAGCCTCTATGCTTTCCATCTTCCATACTGTGGATTTTGCTAAACACCACACTATGCTCTGTTTTCTTTTCTTTCTTTTTTTTTTTTTTTTTTTTTTTTTTTTTTTTTTTCTTTTTGAGACAGGGTTTCACCACTCAGTTCAGGCTGGGCTTGAGCTCACTTTATAGCCCAGGCTGGTCTCGAACTCACAATGATCCTCCTGCC
>NW_004955498.1:4593197-4603335 GCF_000276665.1 Chinchilla lanigera | reverse complement strand
AGGTCATTCATCAAATAAGATGTGCAAGCTGCTTCCATCCTCGGATGACAGAACTAGATTTCAAAAATCATGACAACATATGCCAATTTCCCCGTTACCAAAATTGGAGACTTCAAAATCATATACAGCGTATTTCCCCCAACACATCCTGGACCTCCATTACTTAGAAGGCTGATTGCTCTTGTCAAAGGGAATGCAGAATGGATCTCATTTCGTATGGGTAAAAGCTAACTAGTGGCATGGTTCAGGAATGTCCCCTGTCCCCTTGCATGCCCTTGCCCCTCAGTGGCCCTGATTATCCCTCCCGAGTTTGAGGCCTCTTGCTCATCTCTTACATCCTCTGCATACCGAAGCAGGTTGAATCTGGAATCTCTCCCACTGGCCTTGGCCAAGAAATCTTGAGCTTTCATCTTGCTGGTTTCAGCGTGGGCCCCTGCACGTCACAGGAATTCAGAGCAAGCAGGATCAGTGTTGAGCACCTGCTGGTACTCCAGGTACTGCTTCTGAACAAAACCTTTCAAAATGAGCTTCTCAGGGTCCCCATAGTCAAGCTGCTTCCACTAAGCTTGCACCCTCGTGACACTCAGAACTTCCCAAATGTCCTCCTCACTGGCACAGTTGCCCTTCACATAGATGATACCCAGGATGATTATCAGGAGCCGTTCCTGGGCCTGCCCTGGTCATCACCCAGTATCACATCGTAGGTGAGACCCAGGACGGGGACAAGGATAGAGGAGTGATCAGGGTGTTCTCCTACTTTCACGTGAATGCGTAAGAAGAGATTCATGCTCTCAGAGTTCCCTGCAGAGCAAAGGGAAGTAGTTCGGGTAATCCAGCTCACTATTGCTCAGTCATTTCTGCCTTGGTGATCTGTTGCATATTTTGATACTTGAGCAAGAGATTTGCAAATTAACAATCTTGTTAATATAGTACGTAACCAATAGGGGCTGAGGGACTTCCAGGACCCGTAAGGTGCTTGGAACCTCCTCTTCTTGGCTGCTGAAGCCCTCACTGAATTGGCTCCATTGACTGGAGGCCATGGTTGGGGGGGCAAAGAGATGCTCTGATGATTCCAGGACAATTTGTTTTTGTTTTGTTTTTTGTTTTTTTTTTTTCCGGTACCAGGGATCGAACTCACGACCTTGCGCTTGCTGGGCAGGTGCTGTGCCACTGAGCTAAATCCCCAGCCCCGATTCCAGGACAATTTGATGTCCCATCAGCAGACACTCCTCTTCGTAGGGCTCGGATACCACTCCAGGAGGAGCTGGAGGAAGCAGTGGCTGATGCTTCCCTCCTTTCAGGCTCGTGAACCTGCGCACCTTCCAGGGCAAGTGTCTCTTTCTGTGCAAGTCAGCCTCCCACTAGCTTGGAGCTGTGGCTGCTCTGACCACGAGGCATCATGATGCTCCTTGCACAGAGCAGGAGCTTGATAATGGAGAGTCAGAGGCCTGTGGGACAGAGGGAGCCAATGAGCAGCCTCGGCTGAGAACAGAACTCTTAGCGACTCTCAGAAGGGCCTATTACAGGTCCTTCTGGATGGTACTCTGGGGCCTCAAAGGCTCCTGGGCTGCTGGAGGGCCTGTCCCCACGATACCTGGAACAGGAAGCGAAATGGTTCCTCAGGACACAGTTATCCTGCGGAGGACATGGACACAGGGCAGGCAGTAGTGTATGTGCAATTTGAGGGCACGTGCAAAGGACCTGTGCGGTCCTTTCCTCTTTGGCTGGTGGGGTCATTGGTTGTCATTTAGGGCGTGCACCTCATCTTGGCTTCAGACGCTGCTTGACTCAGCTGTGTGAACATAGCAGACACTGCCTCAGGCCAAGACCTTCACTGCCTGGGACCTGCAGCTCTTATACGAGGCATGGAGGGGCCCTCTGGCTGCAGACCTCAAGATCAGTCCTCGTCCTCTAGGCCTCAAACTTGATTTGGGAGGGCCTTGTCTCTCCCTCTGCTGACAAAGTGTGGATTCCTCTGGACTGTTTGGGGACATTTTCATTGAATCCGGGATTTCTTGCAACACCCATAAGCTGTCACTTCAATACCCAACTGAGCCAGAATCTTTCTGCTACTGTCACCTGAAGCAAGGAACTCAGAACAAGGCCTCACATGGATCTGACTCTATGGGCCCGAGAGCAGGTGGCTGCAACATCCCGTGATGTGCGCAGCGTCTGACTGCAGGATCAGAACTGGATTCTGCAGGATTCTCCATCCGCCCTGTGGGTTGTCAACTTGGATCCTGGCAGAGCCTGGACCCTAGTCTCGCCCACCTCATTGAACTGCTCTCCATGGCCAGCAGTCCCATGTGGTGGCAGCCTGGGAAGGGGAGGAGCGTGGTCAGGTGGTCAGTCTGATATCGTGGCTTTGGGCCTCCTAGGTTGACTTTCGGGACCTCTGAAAGGACAGGGCTGTCTTTTGGAGACCTCTTGAAGGACAACACATCCTCCTATGAGGTCCCCTGCCAAAGTCAGATCTCCCCACACTTTCCTTCTAAAAGACTGATGTTCAGGGGCTGGGGATTTAGCTCAGTGGCACAGAACCTGCCTGGCAAGCACAAGGTTGTGAGTTCGATTCCTGGTACCACAACAAAAAAAAAACCCCAAAAACCAAAAAACAAAAAAGACTGATGTTGAGTGGGAAGAGTGTGAGCAGCAGCAGAGAACAGAGGGAGCCCCACATCTGTGATGTGATCATCCTTCCATAGTCCAGAGTGTGATTATCAACTTTCAGCGCTCACTTAGGAACAGGAAGCTATTTATCTTCTCTATCAAATGTCTGTGAGGAGTTAATATAAATAGGAATGGAAGGTGTATAACGGATCCATGTAGAGTACAATAACGTACATTATTGTGCATGTGTATTAGTTCACATATGTCAAATTATTTTATGTATATATACATTTGCAAATGGATGTGGGTACACTACATATGCTTAATTGATTAAATTATATCTACTGTCACTCTGCATGATTCAGTTTTTAACTCCTATACCATCTCTAGTGCCTTCCTTTAATCCCATTAAAATAGTGATAGCTTTGAAAGCCAGTCCTCACCCACTGGGGTGGTTTTAGGGGGTTTAGCACAGTATTCAGAGCCGTACTGTCTACCCACTTTTTTCTGCTGTTCTGTGCTTAAAAGTTGGTCTTCGGCATCTCTGGTATGAGGGATTACCTCAGCCCATACAGTGCTATGGAGGCAAGAGTTTCAAAACCTTCCTCTGACTGATGCTGTCATGTGCTACCCGTGCAGCCCTCAGCTTCCCTGCCCCTACCCACACTCAGGGACCAGCTCCACAGGCTCCAGTCTCCCCGGGCATTCCTCGTGTTTTGGTGTTTACATCGAGTTGCTTAGGTGTGTTTGCTTGGTCTTCTCTCTCTCTCTTTTCTGTTGTTTTCCATGATTAACTCCAGAAGCCTGAGACAGTAACCCATAGTCCTTCTCATTTAGCAGCTACAACAAGCACAACTGCAAGAAGCAGAGGGTTAATTGGTTCTCGTTTTCAGTCTATGATAGGCTGGCTGCAAAGCAGAAAGAGCATGGGAGAAGGTCTTAGAGGCTCAAAGCTGTGTGGTTCATTGTGGTCAGAAAACAAAACTAGGGACCAATAGTGGAGTAGGAGACAGAGACCATATATAGTACTGAAGGTCACACATCCAGGACCCTCCCAACTCATCCAGGGCCGGGCTTTCTAAACTGCTAGCTTAACCTGTTGGCTGACCAGTAAAGATTAACAATCATGGTTCACCCCAGCGAGTTCCAGACCCAAAAAGATCTTCTTAAGCCTTATATAATCTCCAAATAAAGACAATAATATGAAGGTCATAATTCAACCTGACATGATGCAACTATTCCCCACAGGACTAAAAATGAAATAATCCCTCTCCAACTCTGAACAATCTCAGCATTTTTCAAATGCCAAAGTACAAATCCCTTTTTAGACTCAAGGTAATCTTTGAGCTTTAAGCAATTGCTTTGAGTTTCTATTCAATATCTCCTGCATGTCAAATGCCTGGCACAAAAGAACATGCTAATGAGAAGTGCTTTTTCCTGTGTGTCCAAGGTACACCTTCCCTAATAGTTTTAGTATTCCTGAAAAGCAATATGTCTAATGAGGCAAGAGTGCATTGATTGGTGTGGTTTTCCTTTACCCCCGAAACTCTTTTATCATGCATGGTTTATGTCGTGTCTTGAAGCCCAACAGACATTGTAAGCTTGTTACAGTCCTGGGTGGGTGTTATGGTTTGTTTCCAGATGCCCCCCAAAATGCCTCGTGCAGTCATGGGGGTGGGATTTTCAGAAGCAGCTGACTCTAGAGTTTGTGACTGATTCATGGTCCAATACTGGGATTAAGGCTGGGAATGCTACACCCTCTGAGTCAGGTAGCCGGCATACAATGTAAGGGACCAAAAGAGGTTTGTCTCTCTATCCTGCTTGATGCTTTTGCTGTCTTCCACTGCCATGAACTGCTGCCATGTGCCACCCTGCTTTGTAGCTAACCTATTAGGGACTGGAACCTGTGCAGACTGTGAGCTACATAAACCTTTCCTCCTTAAAATTTGAGTATCTGGTGTCAGCAAGGACAGAAAAATAACTAAGGCATGAGATGAAGTACAGTATTTGCCAAATAGGACAGGAATCCATAAACTGAGCTGTGGACACTGGCCATAGAGGAGACCACCATGATATGTTCCAGGTCCACTTCCCTGCACCCAATCTCTCCCAGACTCTGGGAGGGAGAGTCCTTCTGAAGGACCTACTCAATTGCCAAGCAACGTTTGCGATGTGCCTGCCCCTAGCCTCCCAGGTTCATGTTTGGTGGGAGTGCAAGAGAAGCCTTTCACACTGCCTTTGCCACAACTTGGAATCGCAGGGAAGTCCTGCACACAGCGATTTTAACACTGTTCTTGTGGAAACATTCATACTCAAAGTTTGGAAGACTCTACATTTCTCTCAGTGTCAATTTAAGTGAGTTTTGACAAATGTGTAACTGTGAAGGAACCACTACAGTTTTGTTCAGAATAAATTTCCTCCCTGTAAAAAGTTACCTTCCCTTCACCTAATCAACCTTTCTTCCATCCTCCTCCATGAACCGCTGTCAGTGAGGAATATTTTGCCATCTGTGTTACCCTGGCTTCTCCAGAATAGCTTATAATCATCCACTATGATTATAAGCTTCTCAGACTGACTTTGATAATTTTAGGCTTGTATTATCTCAGTTAGTCTAGTTAAAGACTTGTCCATTACATTAATATTTTCAAAAGTCAACCTTTATTTACATCAATTTCTCCATTTATTTTTATTATCTATTTTATTCTTTCTACTCTAACCCTCATTATTCCTCCAGTACTTACACTTACTTTGGGTGGGTTTTGCTCTTTCCCTTGCTGTATGACTTTTAGACAGGTTATTGTTTGAGGTCATTTTTCTTTTTAAGATACCCTGTAGAGCTCATATTTCTGACTCTTACTTTCTCTACATTCACAACTTGTATGGCATGCTTTTTCGTTTGTTTTTTTTTTGTTGTTGTTTTTTGGTTTTTCTCCGGTACCAGGAACCGAACTCACGACCTTGCGCTTGCCAGGCAGGCGCTTTTGCCGCTGAGCTAAATCCCCAGCCCCGGCATGCTTTTTCTTTTTACTCTTTCCTTTCCTTTTACTTTTTTAAGTGTTGGGGTCAAACCCCATGCCTCACCCACACTAGGAATGAGCTCTAACCACTGAGCTATGTAGCAAGCCTGATTTATGTACATTTTTATTTTTGTTCATTTCAAGATATTTTCTAGTTTCTCTTATGCCATGCCCTGTGATCCACTGGATATTATTATGGACAGAAGTTTGTTCTGGCACCCCCAAATTCATTTGTTTGTCTCCTGGCAGTACTTCAGAATGTGACTGTGTTTGGCCACGGTTCTTTAAAGAGATGTTGAACGTAAAATGAAGTCATTATGTTGAACCTGGATTCTACCACACTGGTCTCTTTCAAACCAACAGAAAGACCTAAGTAAAGCCTCTGTGTTCAGTTGCTTTTAGTTACTTGCTTTGCATTGACATGAAAAGTCACTAGTTTTCGAGTTTCTGCACCTGAGTAATCTTATCTAGCCTGTCACTAGTATTCCTGTGGATGTTATCTTTGCCATCCACAGGATGGTAACGTTTGCCTAGCTTGCTTTTCCAGGACTGGGAGGCTGCCCTTGTAGACACCATCCAAGCTTCACATGAGTTTGAGAAAGTGTCCAGTGGGTGACATTTTGATGTCAAACATCCAAAACTTCAACAGTCAGATCGCAGTGATAGTTCCGTATTCAGAACATATGACAACTGGAGAGCTATGAAGATTTATTGGGCACATGCAGACCATTGATTACTTTGTGTCCATTTAACTTTCCCCACTCCTTAAGGAATCCACCCCCTGTGTCCCATTCATATCCCTAGATCACAGATTTCAGAATTTTCTGCATCACCATGCTTCGAAATGAAGTCTTTCTGTTATCAAACTTGTTTTCTTCAGTGATCAGTATATTGCAAAATGTGAATGAAGAGCCTGATTCTGTAACGTCCTTTGAACAAAATGGATTTAAAGAGCAGAAAAATAATCAAGGCTGTGCTTACAAAGAGCAATGCTTATGTGAAAATACAGAGTGTTTACAGCCATGTGGAGGACAAGCAGAAGGGTCTCACGAGAATGCATCCCTGTGGCAACTCCATCTTAACTGTCCAGCCTCCAGGATCATAAGAAAATTAATGTCTGTAGTTTAATTCACTCAGCCAGTTCATGAAACCTAATCAGTAATTTAATTTTTTTTAAAAAAAATGACATGTTTTAAAACATTCTGAAAAGAAATATCTAGATGTAATGGATGTATTGGTGATTTCATCGACATTGATAAAAGAATTCTGAGCAATTCTATACAATATCTTTCAAAAATATAATGGGAGGAAACAATCTCAATTCATTTTATAAGGTTATCACCACATTCATATCAAAACCAAGATAATACAGCAGAAAGGAGCATTATGAATTCTACAGTACTCTGAAAAACAAGATTGAAAAGGACATCAGATAATAGAGGGATACCCTGTTCTTGGACAGGCAGAAAGAATATTATCAAGGTGGTCTTACTTGCAAAACTTGCAAAAATGTAAGCAACTCCAATCAAAATGCCAATAGGATTTCTCACAGAACTATAGAAAAAAATCCTAAAATTCATATGTAACCAGAAAAGACTTCAAATGCTAAAAGCAATCTGTTATGGTTTATGTCTGCATATCCCCCCAGAGCCTCATGCAGTCATGAGGGTGGGCTTCTAGAGTGTATGATCCAGCTGGGCGTGGTGGTGCATGCCTGTAATCCCAGCACTTGGGAGGCTGAGGCAGGAGGATTGTTGTGAGTTTGAGACCAGCCTAGGCTAACAAAATGAGCTCAAGGCCAGCCTGAACTGCATAGCGAGACCCTGTCTCAAAAAGACAGAAAAAAAAATAGAGTGTATGATCCAGCCATGGTCTAATGCTGGGATTATGGATGTGAGTCCTACACCCACCCCAGGATGGGTAGTTTTGTATATGTAAGGGACAGAAAGAGGTTGCTTGCCACCACTCCACCCTTTTGCTCTTGCTGATTTTGCTGTCTTCTGCTGCCATGAATGGTTGTGCCACTCTGCCTTGGAGCCAGCTGAGTATGGACTGGAACCTCCACAAACTGTGAGGTAAATAAATCTTTCCTTCCTTAATTCTGGGTGTCAGGTATTTTGTCTCAGCAATGAGAGAAATGTAGCCAAGACACAATCCTAAGCAAAAAGTGCATGCATTACAATTTTGGCCCTCAAGGTAAAGTGCAAAGTTACAGTAATAAAAACAGCATGGTATTGGCAAAAGAACAGATGTCTGGATGAATGGAACAGAACAAATGGGACAGAAGCAATACCAAGAAATCTCAGCCATCTTATTTTGCCAAGCTGTCAAATACTTTGCAAAAGTAAAAATCACCCTTTTGTCAAAAAGGTGCTTGGGAAACTGACTCTCCACATGCCAAATATTGAACCTAGATCCACACCACTCACCAGCACTAAATTAAAATCAAGCTACATCAACAATCTAAGTACAAAAACAGAAAAAGTCAGCTGTAAGAGAAAAGAGGTGAAACTGGTAGACACAGACATAGGCCAGCAAGTGCATAAGAAATAATACCAAGAATCAACAAATAGGATCATATCAAATTAAAAAGTTTCTGCAAAACAAAGGAAACACCCAATATAGGGAAGAAATAATCTACACAATGGGAAAAAAATCTTCCACCTTTTCCTCAGACAATGAGTAAATATCTAGAACATATAAAAACTGAAAAAAATAGGATCTCAAAATTAAAAGACCCAGAAGGAACTGTGATCTGGGTTAGAGTGTGATTGCAGAGAAAACGACTTCAAGTGACTTTAAGTTGCAATCTTGTCTATATATATTTATTGTATATGTTTATTGTGTACTCTAAAGTCAAGAAATTGGGTTCTAAAGTAAATGGCACTTCTCAAAACTGGCCTAAAAGTACATGAAAAAAAATATTCAACATTGCTGACCATTCAATAAATACAAATTAAATAAATACTGAGATTTCATGACCTCCAGAAAGAATGACTACCCTCAAGAAATTAAATAAGAGCAAATGCTGAAACAGGGATATAGCTCAGTGGCACAAACATCTGCCTTGCAAGCACAAGGTCCTGAATTTGATTCCTGGTACAAAAAAAAAGAGACCAAATGCTGGTGAGCTTGCAAAGGAGGGTGAGAGGAGAACACCTGTTTATTGCTGGTGGCACAGCAAGCTGTTACAACCATTATGGAAATCAATATGCAGAATATTTCAAAAACTAATAGCATTAACTGTTGCTTTCCATAATGCAATAGAAATTAGTAGTATAGTTATCTTAGCTACCTTATATATACATATATACATATTTTCTCTTCTTTTTTTTCTCTTTTCCCTTATCTCAATTGTTCTTTCCTTTGAGCAGTTTCTTTCCCTTTCACAATATCTACTGTACCTTTTAAACTTTATTTACTCTTTCATGTTCTTACACTTGGGAGACAATATGGTATATACACATGTGGGTCTGATTTATTTCATTTATGAATATGGGCTCTTGTTGCATCCATTTACCTAAAAAAGCCTGCAGTTTGTCTTTCTCTACAGTTGTGTAATATTCCATTATATAAAAATACCACATCTTTTTTATCCACTCCTCAGTTGATGGGTATTTGTTTTGTTTCCATTACTTAGCTATTATGAATTGTACTGCTATAAACATGGGTGCACATCTGTGGTATGATGTAGTTAGTTCTTCTAGAAAAATACCCAAGAGGGAAATAGATGGGTTGAATGGGACCTCTAATCCTAGTTTAGTGAGGAATCTCCAATCTTACATGCCTATATTTGTTTAACTGAGTAACCAATTTGAAAATAACAATATGTAATACTAAACCATTGTTAATTTCCTATCACCTTGTCTGAAATTCTGTATTGCTTTTATTGTTTGTGTGTTACTTTTTTATTTACGCCTGTGTGTATGTTAATATGTGTTCCTTCTTTTTTATCTTAAAAAAAATCTAAGAGCAGAAATTACATTCAGTGAGATATTTCCTTTCTAGGTTCCTTTCTGAGAGATTCAAAGACATCATAACACAGTGACATATACATATCCATTTTTATAGCAGCAAAATTGACAGTAGCTAAATCTTGGGAGATGCTTATATGTCCATCACCCAATGGATAGAGAAAACATGACATGTACATACAATGGAGTACTACTTTCTCATACAAAGGAAAAATTTGAGTCATTTGTAGGAAAATGTATGTGCTTCAAGATCACAATGTAAAGTGAAGTAAATCAGACACACATGCTTAAATATTGCATGGTCTCTCTTATATGAGAAATCCAAAATATAAATAAAAAACAAAAGAAAATATAGACAATGTACAATAATGAGGTAAATCTTTAGTATACGGGAAGGAAGCCAAGAGAAGAGAGAGTGGGGAAAGAGGAGAGCAGCATAAGATTTAAGAAAGGGAGAATAATTACAATTTATGCTGCTATGAACATAGGTGCACATACATCACTGTGATATGATGTTTTGAGATCTTCTGGGAAAAT
>NW_004955498.1:4584364-4592467 GCF_000276665.1 Chinchilla lanigera | reverse complement strand
AGCAAGCCAATTTTTCCAGCACCATTTATTAAAGAGGCTATTGTTTTTCCAGTGAGTTTGTTTGGCCCCTTTATCAAAGATTAGCTGGCTGACTGTGTTTCCCAAATGTCTATCCACCGAGGACTGGATAAGAAAATTGTGGTACTTTTATATAATGGAATATTACTCAGCTATAAAGAAAGATAACCTTTATAGGGAAATGGTCACAACTAGAGACCATACTCATAAGTGAAATAAATCAGACCTGCATGTGCAAGCACTGCACTGCTTCACTAGTGGAAAACCTGAAAGAGTTAATTTAAACTAGGAGGTATGATAGAAAACTCTCAAGGGTAAAGGGCAACTGGGATGTGGAAAAAGAGAAGGGAAAGAAGGAGAAATTTTGTATGTATGTATATACAGCATAGTTAACATAGTTGATCTACTGTCTTCTATTTATTTGCTGAAAGACACTGTCAATGAGTCCTTGACTGGTCAATATTGCATGTCTCTATTTGTTTTCATGAGAAACCACTTTGGAGATATCAATATGTAATACAATAAGCATTGTTAACTTCCTACCACTTTGTTTGTAACTGTTTATTATCTGTACTGTTCTTTTGCTATTTTGTAAAAGGTTGTCTGCCTGTTAATATTTTCCTCCTTTTATTTTTAAAATAAAAAATAAAAAAATAAAAAAGAGAGAATAATTGTGAAGTACTCACATGCACCAATTGCCTAAGAGGAATTTGATCATGATGTACTGCAAACATGTGTGGTGCATGTGTGTGCATGCACACACACACACACACACACACACACACACACACACACATACACACACACACGTATATTTTCTCCAGAGATGCAGAGGGAGATGGAGGACAGGGGAAAGGCATGAAAAAGAATGAACATGTACATGTAACAAGTTTCCATGAAGAATGTAATTGTTATGTACTACACACATATTCCAGTGTAAACAAACTTCACTCCTCACCTGGGTTCCTCTCCTTGATTCCCGGCAGATCTGAGCCCACTCCCTTTGCTGATGGGACCTGTCTCCTACTTTGACTGGGTGAAGATCCTCACAGCAAGGGCTACCTCCCTGAAACAAGGGAGACAAAAATGCAGCACATCTGCACAACTCTGCAAGGGTTTCCCCAGACTGACAGAGGGGTAGAATCAGGGGGCCCTCCCTTTTCTGGTGCAGGCCCAGGCATTCGCACATACCCTCTGCTGACCTGAGGCTGCATCTGGCAAACCAAGTCCCCCATCACCCTAGCACAACAGAGATGGACATACGGGCCAGAGTGAGTGTTCTCCAGAGTCCTGCCTATGGTCACCCTAGATTGCCACTGGGGCCAACTTGCCATGTCTTGGATCTGGAGATCTGAGGCCACACTTCTCAGAAACCGCCTTCCCCTGCCTGATACCAATATGCACAGGCAATGGTGCACTACATCCCCCAGGGGTTGATGTGTGGGAGGAGGTCATCCTCTGATATAGGGTGCAATGTCATCTCACATTCACTGTGTCTTCCCCTTGAGTCCTGGGAGCATCCCCACCCCTACCTGACCTGAGATTTCCTCCCTCTGTTTGGAGGTGGGAATAGAGGATGGCACTCAGTTTGAAAGATTAGGCAGGCTAGGTTCCACCTGTCATACGTTCTGAGCCCAGGAGTCCTGCCTCACGTCTCATCTTGGCTGGGCCAGGGCCAGTGTCTCTGTGGCCCTAGACTCTCTCTCAGTTCCCATTGAGGAGAAAGGGGGTGCTCTTCTGTGCATTCGTCACTGTAAGGTGCAGGTTCAGCAACAGGATTCTCTAGAACACTCTAAGCTCTCAATAGGGTGGGGATTCCTGAGTACCACCAATAGCCCTTCACCTGGACCGAACTGATCCCAGGCTCTCTCTGCTTCTCTCAGCTGAAGCTCAGTCTCCAGCACAAGGCTCTGATATCCTTTCAGGGGCCAGGGAGGACAAATGAGGCACTCTGTTAGAATTGTGTAACTCCTGAGGCAGGGCAGGCAATACAGTGTTTTCTAGAATGTTCTGAAACCCTCTCTGTGATGGATCTTTCTCAATCCTCCCTCAGTCCTCACCTTGCCTTAAGTGAACCCAGGTCCTCTCTACTCCTCCCTCCTGAAGCCAGGCCCTCAGTACAAGCCTGGGCCTCTACATTATCCATCCCCTAAGGTAAAATGGGGCCCTTGCCACAGAACTGTTCCCTGGAATGTGGGGACTAAAAACACTGTAAATCTAGATACCTTCAGGGCACTTTCTCTAGGGTGGGGCTTCCTCACTCCCCCCACAACCCCTCAGTGTGATCCCTATCTGAGCAGGGCCCTCTCTGCTTGCTCACCTGAAGTGCACAGCTCCGAAAAGGACCTCCTGACGCCTGACCCAAAGTGGAGGCAGGGAGGGGTTATCAGATTTGGCAAAGTGCACGGGGTCTCCCAGGGCTCACAGTAAGAGGGGAAAGGAATTCTTCAGACCCGTCCTTCCTCTCTAGGGATCAACACCTTGGTTTTTGTAAGAGACTGTACCCCAGTGTTCTGTGGAACCGATTCTGTTCCCCACTGTCCAAGGCACCATTTCCTGGATCGCCTAAGGCTGCTCATTCCAATAAATCTGTCCCTCTATGGTCCAGAGCTGACAGGCGAGGAAGACCTTGAGAGTTAGGGAACACTCTCTGGGTTGGGACATCTCTGCTCCCCCTACAGCCCAGAAAAATGAGCCCTAACTGACCCTTCCCACTCTACTCCTCTCACTTGAAGCCTGAGGCTCCCAGCAGGCCCTGGCTCTAATGCAGTGAGGCAAAGTCATTGAACCCCACATGCGGAAAATTGCTGGGGGCTCACAGAAGGTGTGGGAAGCTGGTCCCCCCATCTTCCCAAATTAGGAAAGAATCATCTGCTTGGTTCCTGGCAAAACTTGGAGCCATGTCCTCTACGGACCTGAATCTGTTCTCCTCAGAGCAAGAACCTGACTCTCAAACTCCCCTGAGTAGCAATTTGGTCTCCCTCGAAAATCTTTCCTGGCGGTGTAGGAATGACAAAACACCACACCTAGATTGTTTGGTGAGAGTCTGTTGGGAATGGGGCTTTCACACTCCCCCTTCTGCTTTCCTGCACCTCTAACAGAGCTGGGGTCCTCCCCACTCCCCTCACCTGAAGTGCGCACCTGAGAACAAGGCCATCTCTCTGACCACAAGTGGTGGCAGTCAGTGGATAAGACAGTTATCCTTGTGCCTGAGGTGTGACAGAAGAACAATAACTGAATTCTGTATTCCACTTTTGTCTTTCTTAGTGGTCTTCACTTTGGTTTCAGCACAGCCTAGACTTCTGTCCTCCGTGAACTGAGCATGTTCTTCTCACAGGAAGACTCTGACTCCCATGGTTCCCTGGGGCAAAAGGGAGGACACTGCTGTTTCAGAGATTCTCCTTTCTGCTAATCTGATCAGAAAACAACTATGGCCACTATGCATGATTCACCGCTATACTTTTCTATTTCTCTGAATTCTTTATGTTCTGTTAAAACGCAGTTGTTCTGAAAGCCAGTCTTGTCTACAGCCATACCACCTTGAACGCGCCCGATCTCATCTGAAAGCCAGTCTTCACCCAGCAGGGTGTTTTTGGGTGCTTATTAGTAGAGTCTCTACAGCCAGACTGTCTGGTGTCCTGGGGTCCTGCTGTTACAAGTGGGTCATTGGAATCTCCGACATAAGGTGCTGCCTCAGACTGTGAAGTGCTATAGAAGTGGGAGTTTTAAAACTTTCTTCCAACTCACGCTGTCATGGGCCACCTATGCACGCCTCAGTGCAGATCCACAACTTCCCTGCCCCATTTAACCACAGGTACCAGGGCTGCTGCCTTTCTTCTCTCCCAGGGCTTCCTCATGTTTTCTTTTTACATTTAGATGTTTATATATGTTTGCTGGGCTTAACTGTCTCCCTCCTTCCTATTGTTTTCCAGGGTTAATTCAGGAAGCACAAGGCAGTAGCTTAACTTGTTTGCCAGTTTGGCCTCTATCAGTGAGGCACTGATACACAAGGTACTGAAGAAAAGTTGAGATTTTTACCATATTCTGTTTATGTTTCATTAATATGCCATTCTGATCTATTTAAATCATAATCCTTTTGCCTGAATCTGTCTGAAGAGTTTTACAGTTGTGTAAAAAATCAGAAATTTTGTTAGACTGATTTTTAGATATTTCTAAGATTTATCTTTTTTAAACTAAAACTTTATATTCTGTGTATATTATAGTTGCCCGGAGTAGGGGTCATTATTTTAAGTGCAATAAGTCAGGCACATAAGGGCAAGTACTGCACATTCCCTCTCATATGTGGAAAGTTAAAAACAGTCAATCTGAGTGTGCAACAGTGATTATCAGAGGATGGGAAGGGTGCAGAGGAGTGTGGATAGAGCAAGCCTGGGTTTGGTGAGTGTGCACTGTATCCATGTAATGAAATATCACACTGAACTTGATCATTAATGTGTACAACTTAATCCAAAAGTAAGGTAACATATTTTAAGAAAAATAAGTGCTGTGTGAGTTTCCAAACTACTTGCCTACCCCACAGAGTTCAAATATGATAGATGACACAATTACATGATCTAATTCTTCAAAATATCTGGTACTGTTTCGGTTTAACTGGGGAGAGATAAGTTGGGTTGACTCCTATCTAAAATGTCCTCCAAAGTCTCCTATTTGAATACGGGGCCTGGTGAACAGAGCAGGTCACTTGGACAGCCCTGGAAGGGCGCATTCTCTCCCCTTCTCTTTTTGATTCTTCGCTGAAAACTGTGAATCAGAATAAACATTTCTTCCTTTCACTTGTGGTATCCAGTAGTTTGTCAAAGAGATAAGAAATCTAATAAATAAATACCTGTTTCTATTAATATTAATAGATATAAACAGAGTACGGTTCCGGGTTTACCCTTTGCATGAGGACATCCAGTAGTTTCAGAACTAGTTGTTTTAGAGACTCTCCTTCCTCTTGTAACCTTCATTTACGTCTTTGCCATTATGAGTTGCTCGTATGTACACACGCATGTGGCAGATTCCTGCACTTCATGCTGCTACACTGATGTATTTCTAGAGTTACTTCATGGTCTTGTTTGTGGTTGGTTAATAATTCTTGAAGAAGGGTAACTCCTTCATTGTTGTTCAGTATTCAGGTTTTCCTTCCGCTCTTTCAGATCCTCTGCATTTTCTACGAATGTCAGAATTTTCACTTGGAGGCCAATGACTTTCTCAATCTATTTGGGAAGTATTGATTATTATACTAATATTAAATCCTCTGTGTATTGACAAGGCTTATACCTCTTTTTATTTAAACCCTAATTATCTCTTCTTTCCAGTGTATTAAATTTTTCAAAGTACAAATCTTCATATTTTGTCAGATGCATCTTATTAATTCATAGTTTGTAATGTTATTTTTAATCATACTGTTCACTTTCCATTTCCAGCTACTCATTTTTAGTCTAAAAATGTGAGTATACTGCTCTGGTATCCAGTGGCATATTTAAAAACAATTATTAGTTCTATTGCTTTTTCTTAATTGATAGAAATTTATGCATGCACTTTCTTGTTACTTGTAAAGATTTTCACTTCTCCCTTTCCAATTTGGAGACATTTCTAAATATCTTACAACACTGAACACATGTTAATCAATCCAATTGAACCCATACTGCTTTGAGAATTCATCACTCTTCATTTTTAATAGTATAGCTACTAGGGAAAATGGTGTGGACAAAACCCAAACAACATGCAGCTGAGGAATGGAGAAATAAACTAGCACCAATATACGCAAAGGAATGCACTCAGCAATAAAATGGACAAACTATGCACTACAATACATTGCGTCACAAATGCATCACGTCCGGAGAAAGCAGCCCCTCTGGAAAGGCCATACACTCTAAGCTTTCACTGCTATGACCTAGTGGACAAGGAAAAACTATAAAAATGGAGACAGGACCAGTGTTTGCCCGGTGTGAAGTCTGGGTTGGGCACAGGAAGTGTGACAAGAGGTAGCATTGAAACACTGTATTTGGGGCAGTGACGAGTCCTGGCTGTGGGAGCGGTGACTGGTCATTAGCACATCTGATCAAACTGTACATCGGAAGAGCAAATTTTTGAAAGTAAATAAAATTTGTCTTAGAAAACAATTACTGAAAGAATTACTCTTGAGTTTCTAATGTGTTAATATGAGTCAGAACTGCCATTTCTTAAAACTGAGGGCATAATCAGAAGGTCAAGGTTGGGAAGGAAGACAATCTGTGTGTGTGCCATGGGACACTGGAACAGATCCTGTGTATGGGATGTCCAGGGTGAAATGGCTGGTAATGACCCAGGTAGCTCATTGGCTGCTGAGAGGGAAAAGTTGGAAGTAGTGGTCAAGATTTAGGAGTCCGTCAGGTTGTGTGGCATGGAGGTCCCAGAAAAGAAGAGCGGCACCAGGCAATGTCTTTTCAGGACAGACTGATTCCATTTGCTCAGGCTCTTTACCAAAGCCCCCTCTGACTTGGTTTTAAATTGAAATTCTTTGCACATTACCAGCTGTCTTACCTCAGAGTGTGGAGCGCACTTAGAGCTACAAGATTATTTCCTACATCCTGGGCCTCTAGCTCAGTATTTTGTCTCCTGTACTGTTGGCCAAAATCAGTGCATTCCTCAGAGAAGATGTTGGAAAATTTTGCTCAATTCCACACCACTGAGCACACCTTGGCCACCAGATGGCAGTCAACCTGATGCATGCATCAAGGTTCCTACCCACCTCTTGGGGACCTCCTGCAGTTGCAGGGGTCTATTCACCATGGGGCAGTAGCCCAGGTATCATCAAGGCTGACATATCTGCTCATCCAGACCCCAGTCTGTCAGGGACAATCACCCTGCCAAGCGGCAGCTTTGAACCACCTAGCCACACGTATCTTTACTCACTGCTGCTCTGACATCCGGGATTTAGCGTTTATAACCTCAGGTTTAATGTTCTACAAGCCGTGTCTGCCTTTTCATCAGGATCCTCAGGAACCCACAAGATTTCCTACGGTGACTTAAGGTGTTCATCTTGTGGACATCCTGCTCGCTTGGTCCAGGTTTGGCAACTGCCACGTCTAACAAGCTCCTTCATCCATTCCTGGAGGGTGAACAGGTGATCATTTCCTTGTAGAGGATGAAAGATGTTGGACTCTTCTGTTCATCCATGGCTTGGATCCCCACTGTGTGCCACACTATCAGGGTATCTGTGTGGAGGTCTAGAGGACAAGGTCTCTTCACTGTCCTCCCTGGAAGTCTCCCTTTCAGTCCTCAAGGAGCTCGCCCATCTGAGGGAATGAGTCTTCCTTCCCCAGGTTGCAAAATCAGAAAACAGGACACAGTTCAGTTTCAAACCCATCTGTCATGGGCCTGTCAGTCCTGCCTCATTTCTTCCCTTGACACTGGACACTGCCTTTCTGGCAATGTCGAGTTCCTTCTCTGAGTCTTCTATGCTCCCTAATAGTAGGCTGCAAAGACCAAGAGTCTCCTCACTGGTCACCCTGCATGGGGCTGCTCTGCAATCACAGCAGGGGCAAGCTCCTGTGGGGATTTCCCTATTCTAGGGGAAAAGACACCCTCTGGTTGACCAAGACTCTCACCGTTCTCAGACCCGACCCATGGAAGTTAGGGAACCACACACCTAGCATCCATCCCTGGTATTGCTATCCTGGGCAGAGAGGTCCTCCAAGGGACTCCTATAGAGAAGTGGAGGACATCTAAAGGCAAACTACAACAGTACTGAAGGGTATGCATCCATGACCTCCCCCCACAGATCTGGAAGCATGTTTTCTTAAAGTGTTTTTTTTAATCACTCCCCATGTCTTCCATAGGAATTTGTAACTCCTACTGCACAAGTTTAGATTCCAAACTTCTTCACCTGTGCTGTCCAATACGGTTTACCTATGTACAGTTTAAATTATGTAAATGTGAATTAAAATTTAACTCCTTAATAACACTGGCCACATTTCAGTACTCAATGGCAATATGTAGTGGCTGACTCTCACAATGGACAGTACTGGCTGAGTGTGTTCATTTTTCAAAGAGAATACTTCCACCAACGGAGTCAGTGTGAGCCCTGTTCTTTAGCTT
>NW_004955498.1:4579753-4584234 GCF_000276665.1 Chinchilla lanigera | reverse complement strand
TACCCTCTAGCTATTCTCTCTAGAGAATCTTCCAGAGCTCATACTTTGGTAACAGCAGTCACAGGCAGAAGTCACGATGCCATCAGGGTTAATTTTTTTTTTTTATAAAAATACAGTGATGCCCTCCATAATATGAAGAGAGAGGTGTCCTGGTGCTATCCTTGAATATGTCTTTGGCAAACCCTGCCTGGTTTCTGTACTAAATAGGCAAAGTCTCCCTTCATAGCCTGGAAAGGGCACAGGGACTTGGTGCTCAGAACCCTGAGGGAGGAAGGTTTGTGTTACACCGCTCTGTGAGTACTGTGACTGGCAGTGCAAAATGGAACTACACAATTTAGATTTCCCTTCACAACAACCTCACATCTTAGCAGGTTGACAATTTCCTCCTGTCTTTGGATTCATGGCCAGTCTCCTAAACTGTGAGTTGTTCCTGCCAAGCACACGGCTGTCTTTTTCTGACCATCAGGACGAGTGGCATTGGGCACAGTGAAAATATCTACATCTGCGTGGGGAGAGACACACACCACACGCTGGAGAAGGAATGTGTTTTCTATACGTATTTTAAGATGAACGAGGAAGTACTTAACACCTACTCAGAAGGTTTCAGTAACTGGAAGAATCCAGCCACAGGAGATATTTCTCTACTGTGGTGTACATGGTCATGCCTCATATAGAGCTTGTCAGGGAGCTGCGGGTTTTGACCACTTACATAAACCCATGCACATACACATGTGCTACATGTTCCTATTCTATTAACTCATTCCACTAAATTCCTATAAAAATGTGAAAGTGGTCTCAAAAACTATCCTAATTCACCTGACAAGACAAGTAGTAAATCATGCTCCATGTAAAAACACTAATAAACTATTTGGGTAAATTTGAGAGTGTGTTATTTTGATTTTTAGGCACATAACTCAGAGTCTAAACATCATTGTCTGAAGTTAACTTTTATGTCAAAAAGGCTGTTGCTGTTAGGGGGTTTCCAGGGTGAGCAAAGGGACCCCAGGGCCTTTGACGTGGCATGGATGAGGGCAGTAGATTCTGGGCAGTTCCACTAGGAGAAGGGTATACCCAGGGCTTGCTCGTTTTTATATTCTAAATTCCTAGCCAGGTTTCAGTGCCTTGGACACGAAGTCCTTCCACACACTGGGTGGCACTATTTCTCTGAGAACAGGAATAAATTCAGAAGCTCAGCTCTCTTCAGGTTGGGTGAATTGGGAACAGGGAGGCTACTGGGTGACCTCACTTTAAGAATCTAGTCCTGGCCATGCCATTTACGATGCAGGCATCCTATGAATTTCCCAAGCCCTTTAGATCTCAGGATCTTCATCTATAAAATGGATTTCACACACACTTTTTCTTGTAGGAAGAATGGAATGTGAGAAATGTATTAAAACACCTGGCAGAATTTCTGACATACTATAGTTGAACACTTGTTGATAAGAAGCTGGATCTGGTATTACCTGAGTATTGAAATCTATCAGTATTTACTATGGAAAATTTGTATGTGTTTCCCAGTAAAGCTTCGGCTCAAAATCCATGAAATTCAAACGTGTATAGAAATTATGGGAGGATTCTATATGGCTGAATAGAGCAGGAGCCTCATTCACAGCTACTCAGAGAAATTCAACTGAAAACACAGAGCGTTAAAACACAGAGTGTAGTGAGTGGAAAAGCTAACCCTTCCTTTCTGACCTGTGGCTACAGAGACATGGGAATTAAACAGTCTTGCACTGCAGGAATATGCAAACCAGAGATATCCCCACGCTAGGGGGCAGGAGCAGAAAATCACCCCACAGCACCCCACCCCACCTCATCAGACAACAAGAGGTTACAGTCTACCGCAGAAGTGGGCGGTGTTGGTGGCATCATACCTCTCAAAGCAACAAGTGGACGGTTAGCACGCCTCTTCAGGAGAAGAGTGAAAAAGGACTCTTCTGAGCAGCCTTGGATGGCACCTGCAGGAGAATCAGACCACATCAGAGCATCCCAATTCATCATAAAACAAACACCCCAAGAAGACAGAGATTTGCCAGCAGAGAGAACACAAAATGCTGTGGAAGGACCAGGCAGGGCCAAGTACACATCAGATTGGGTGCAGCCCCCATCTCTGTCTGAGGATAGCACAGCAACTGGGAGGGAGACACCCAGAGAAATGGTAAGAAGTGGGAAGGCCACTAAGGAACATGTAGAAAGTACTGGCTGAAGACTCTGATCCAAGTCTCCCAAATCTGGAAGACAAGAGCAACCCTACATTCAGTACAAATTCTAGTGCAGCCTCGGCAGGGCTATCCAGTAGTTTTGGGCACTTGGTGGACACCAAAAGAATTTTTTTTATCATATTTAATTTTCTTCTTTCTTTGCTGGTTTGTTTCAGTTTTTTTTCCTTTTTTGGGGTCTTTTACATACATTTTTGTTTTAATCTATCTTCTCCCATTCTTCAATTATCTCTCTTGATTTAATTTTATTTTCATATGAGTGAATATTCTCTTGGATCTTTCAGGTTAACATTTATAATCCCCTGCCTACTCCTTCCTTTGCTCTCTTAGGCCCTCTTTTCTAGTTTCCTAAAGCTTACATGATCATCCTTTGTCCCCCATTCTTGGTCCTACTATATTTCTCTTCAGTTATCTATGTTTTATACATTATCCCTCTCAAACTTCCTCACCACAGGGTAAAACATTTCTACCAAGTGGAAACTTTGCAAATAAGCTCCCAATTTATGACGGGTTCTGTTAAATAACTATAATTTTGCTTCTATAAATAAAGGTACCAAATTAATAATGATTACATTTTGTCAGTTTCTAAATTATGCTTGATAAAATTGTTATTGCTAGTTGTATTACTTTAGCTAGGATGTCATACCCACTGTAATTGGTTCTTCTGCTGTCTGTAACAAGAGTGTGAAGCTCTGGGGTAATAACTGCACCACAGTCCAGTACCAAAGACAGGGAACTGAGCTAAATAGAAACTAAAATCTCAGCCTCAATAAATAGGGAAGGTAGGATCTTGGGCTAGACACAAAACCCAAAATCTCCTACACACAGAGTATAACCCTTTAGAACACACATTTCTTAGGGAGGCCTTGATATTAGAGATAAAGCTATCTACTACAAAAATTTATAAGAATCAGCACAGAAAACACATTTTTTTAGAAAAAAATAGAAAATAACAAGATGTAGAAGGAAAATGCAGCCTCAAATGTCCAGTCCACCTAGAAAAAGTCAGCAGACAAAGAGATACCTGAAGTTTCTGAAATGATAGCAACCAAAGTAAAGATACAAATACATGAAGCTTACAAGGAAATCAGATCAGAAATAATCTCTCAGGTAAAATGAAATGACAATCATAATGAAGAAATTGCTCAGTCAACCTAGAGTACACATACATAAGAAAAAAATTAGAGAAATACAGGGTAATAATGGGAAAAATGAATGCCCAACATAGGAAAGAAAGAGAATGCATGAAACAGATACAAACAGATATCCAGGAAATTAAAAATTCCATGGAAAGATTGCAAAAGCACAAAATGAAACTAAAAGTAGACTTTCAGGCCTTGAAGATGGGATCAATACTAGTAATCATAAAAGGAAATATCTCTTAAAAATAAAAAGGGTCAAGAAAAATAATTACAAGATGCAAGATGATGCAATAAAAAAAATGTAAGATTGATTTGCATCAATGGAAAAACAGAAGTAAACAAAAATAACTTAAAAAGACTGAGGAAGTAATAGCAAAAAATTTATCAAGCATGGGTAAAAATCTGACATACAGTAAGTGAGACATATGGAATTTCAATTAGACATAACCAAAATAAATCTACACTGAGGCATATAGCAATCAAGATTCCAGAAATTCAGCACAAGTGCAAAATAATAAAAACTATTCTAGAAAAGAAATAAATCAGAGTCAACGAAAGCCCATCACCATCAGAATCATGGCACACTTCTTAACAAAAAGCCTTAAATCAAAAAGACCTTGAAGTATTTTAAGTCTTGAAAGGAAACAACTTCCAACCAAGACTGATGTACCCTGAAAAACTATCTCTCAAAACTAAATGAGAAATAAGACATTTCCATGACAAATGACAACTGAAGAAGGCCTGGGAATACAGTTGAGCAGCACAAGCACCTGCATGGCAAGCACAAGGTACTGAGTTAGATTCCTGCTACCATAAAAAAAGAACAACTGAAGAGACTGATGACTGCCAAACTAACTCTACAAAGAATACTGAAAGATATTCGAGACAGACATAAAAATGACCACAATTCCAAGAACACCAACAGAAAGAAACAACTAGGCTGGGTAACCAAGTAAACAGAGGAGAAATGCAGAGAACCAACAGCAAGAAAATAACATGACAAGGATAAGCATATATATATATATATATATAAATTCGAGACAGAGATAAAAATGACCACAATTCCAAGAACACCAACAGAAAGAAACAACTAGGCTGGGTAACCAAGTAAACAGAGGAG
>NW_004955498.1:4571050-4578958 GCF_000276665.1 Chinchilla lanigera | reverse complement strand
CAAAACCTCCATAAACACATGGAAATTAAATAGTGCCCTTCTTAAGAGTCAATAGGTCACACATGAAATTAAAGAATAAATTAAATATTACCTACAATTAAATGAAAATGTTGATAGAACATACCCAAGCATGTGGGGTGCGATGAAAATTGTCCTAAGAGGGAAATTTATAGTGGTGAATTCTCACATCAGGGTAACAGCAAGAGGTCAAATAAACAATCTAATGTAACACCTCAAGCTTCTAAAAAAAGAAGAGCAAGTTAAACACAAAGCCCTTACAAGAGGGGAAATTACTAAGATCAAAGCAGAAATTAATGCAATTGTGACTACAAAAACAATACAAAAATTTAATGAATCAAATAGTTGGTTCTTTCAAAGATTAAATAAAATTGAAAAACCCTTAGCCAACCTTATCAAAGAAAGGAAAGAAAAGATTCAAATTCATGCAAGTAGGAATGAAAAGTGAAATCACAACAGATCCTACGGAAATTCAGAAGATCATCAATACCTACTTCAATCAGGTCTCCAAACTAGACCTCAACCCAGCTAGGAGAGAATAATTCCCCAAGATGATCTGTTATTCACACCTTCAGGAGCTCGGCATTCAACAGGAAGCTTTCTGTAGTTTCTCTCAAGCAGCTTAACCAGGCAGGAGCTGCCCCTCTCCACCAACTTGCAGAGAGCTGATTCTGTGAAAAAACACAAGAAAGATGCTGTGCCTGCCATCACCCCTTGTACTCAACACAGCCCTGTCTACCACTTAGCCCTAGACTCCCTACTCAGAGACCCAAAAGGCTGTCTCCCCCTTGGCAATGCCTAAAGTCCCTTATAAAACAGGCCCTTGTCCTTTGCTCAGGGCCAATGTTTTTTAGCACTGTCCCCCTCCACATGTGGCCTACAGATAAAGACCTCGCACACTGCTCAAATTCTACCTGTGTCAGTAGTCTCATCTATGCCTCAGTTTACCCTAACATCTGGAGCTGAAAACCAGGAGGTTGAGTTTCCTTCCTAGGGGGGTCTGATCTCCCTCTTCAGGTCAGATAAGTGAAATTTACAGCCTGTCACCTTTTCCTGTCTGTCACTTGTCTCTACTCATCTCCTCGCTCTAAGTGGTTTTCTAGACCCAGCATGAGTTGTGCTCCAAAATCCCAGTAACTGTCACACTTGACCCTTGGAGTCTGTGTCCCTGACAGCTACACAATTTTGCAGTCACCTGGCTTGGTTGTTGATCCACTCATTCAGCCTCCAGGAAATGACTGGAGAGGTTCCTTCTCTTTCATGAGTCTCCTCTGTTTGCCTGGTGTCTAGAACCACTATGGGCAATTTACTTCCCTCTGTTCCTGCTTCTTCTCCCCCAGCAAGTGTTCTAAAAAATCTCAAACTTCTTTACCTTAACCCCTATCTGAAGCCAAAATGCCTCATCTATTTCTATAAAATGCCATGGATAATCTACAAACTTGATAAAGGCTCCCAATGACCACTTCATGGCACATTTGATTTTTCCATTCTCCAAGACCTTGACAGTTATTGTCACAGGCTGGGAAAATGCTGCAAGGTCCCATAGGTCTAGGTATATTTTTGCTCACTGCAGACTCCCTCCCTCTGTACTTCTTGCAGCCCTACTGAACTCTATCTCATTTCCACACCCCCACCTGCTCCCTCGCAAACCACCCTGAATAGCAATCTGCCTTCAATCCCTCTTACCTTGCTCCACCAACATGCCCTCTCTGTCTGCTGCTCTCCCTCCTCTTAATGGGGTCCCTCCAGCTGCTGCTCCACTGCCACCAGCCCCATATCAGCTTCCCCAGCCTCATCTCACACAACCCCTATTTCATCTGGACAACCCCCTTCCCACACTCTTCCATCTACGCTCCCACTTCTCACCCCACTCCCTCTCACACTCACTCTGGCCTCTGCTTCAGCCCCTCAGTCTTGGCCCCCAACTCCCTCTCTGTGAGGTCGCCAGGACAGAGGACATTGTCCAAGTCCATGTTCCCTTTTGCCTCACTGATCTCTCTCAAATTGTTTGCTGCCTTGGCTCCTTTCTGTCTGAGCCCTTCACTTATATCCAAGAGGTACAACTATTTGCTCAAGCCTATGACCTACCTTGGGATGACATCAGTATCATCATCCTCACTTCCACCCTCTCCCTTGAATAATTAGACGAAATCTGGACCCTGGCCCAAGCATATGCTGATGACCACTGCCTGACATAGCCCCATTTGAGGGACAGAGCCATCACCGTTCCATGGGCCAGAACCCACTGGGACTTTAACCAGAGATGAAGAGGGAACTTGTCCCACTGGAAGAACAAGAGGTTACATGATCACTTGCCTTGTAAACGGACTAATAAAACCAGCCCACTAGGCTGTCAATTATGACAAACTTTAAGAGATTATTCAAAACAAAGATGAAAATCTGGCTCACTTTATGTCCCGACTGGTAACCACCCTGAGAAACTATACTACCCTCAATCCTGAGAGCCCAGAGGAATAACTGATTCTCAAAATGAATTTTATTACCCAATCAGCTCCTGAATTTGCACAAAACTCCAAAAAATTGAGACAAATCTTGACCCCACAACAGGAATTCATCTTCCAGGCCTTCGAAGTCTATAACCTAGATGAGGCTGCCCACCAGCAATACAGCACTGACTTGCAGTTACTTGCCTCCACAACAGGAAACCCAAAACTCAAGCAGGAGGCCAAGAAAATGTTCACAGGCACAAAAGGACGATCCAGGTCTCTGGGACAACTGCTTTAAGTGTTAACAGCTGGGTCACTGGGCAAAATAGTGCCCCCACCCCAAATCCCCTTCCAACTCTTGTCTGACCTGTGGGTCCTCACTAGAAGTTAAACTGTCCCATAGCAACCAGGATTGCTATAAGGGTCCCCACCCAGGGCACCTCACAGGATAACCCAGCTCTATCTGAGCTCATGGGTTGGGCTTCTGATGACTGACACACCCCAAAAGTCTCAGGAGAACCCACACCATCACAGCTGCTGAACTTTAGGTAAATCTTAAGGTGGAAGGTAAGACTGTTTCATTCTGAAGTGACAAGGGGGCAACCCACTCCACCCTCCCATCTTTTCCAGGGTAGCTCCTTTTGGCTGACGTTTCTGTTATGGCACTTGATGGCTCCATATGTAGCCTTCCAAGACTCCTCCGCTCCAGTGCCAGCTGCAGAGCCACATATTCTCCCATGCCTTCCTGGTCATCATGACCTGCCTCATCCTGCTCCTCAGGAGAGACATCTTAACAAAACTGTCTGCTACTTTAACTATCCCTGGTACCACCCCATGCTCCATTGCCTGCCTACTCTCCCATCCTCGCTCCAACTCCCCTCCCTGATCACTTCTCCCTCCTTAAACCCCCACATCTGGGATAGCTCTACCCCTTCTGTGGCCACACACTGAGCTCCCCTCCTCATACTTCTCAAAGATGATCACCCATACCCCGCTTAGTGACCATCCCCTCTAACTGACATGACTCTCCGAGGACTAAGGTATATCATCACCATTTCCTCAATCAATGCTTTCTCATGCCTGTCAATTCCCCTTTCAACATTCACATCCTTGCTGCCTAAACGATCAGACCAACTGTACTGTCTGGTCCAAGACCTACAAGCCATCCACCAGATTGTGCTCCTTATCCACCCTATTGTCCTGTATCCCTACATAGTTCTGTCCTCCATGCCCTCATCCACCACCCACTATACCATCCTAGATCTCAAAGATGCCTTCCTTACTGTACTCCTACATCCCAAATCACAGCCTGCCTCCTCCAGTATGATGATAACCTACTTCAAAATCTCTATCTACTTTCCCTTCCAGTAGATTTAGTTTTTCCATTTTAATATTTAGATCTTTGATCCATTTGGACTTTAGTGCATGTTGATAGATATATGGTCTCATTTTAGTCCTCACCATTGAGAAAGCGAGTTTTTCTAGCACCGTTTATTATAGAGGCTGGCTGTCTTCCAATGAACATGTTTGGCCCCTTTGTCAAACATAAAGTGGCTGAGTGTGCTTGGAGTTGTGTCTGCATCTTCCAATCTGTTACACTGAGGTCCCATTCAATCCAGGTCTACCCCTTCTGGGTATCTCTCCAGAACAATTAAAAACATCATACCACAGTGATATGTGGGCACTCATATTTAAATCAGCACAACTGGTAATAGCTAAACCTTGGAAACAATTCAAATGCCCATCAACAGAAGAATGGATAAAACATATGTGTTATTTTTATACAATGGAGTGCTACTCAGACGTAAAAAAAGATAGACTTGAGACATTTACACTTAAATAGATGCAACCTGAGACCATATTCATAAGTGAAATAAATCAGACTGACATGTGTAAACAGTGTATTGTCTCCCTGGTATGAGAAAGTGAGAGTAACCGAGGTCCAAAATATACAATACGTATTGTCAAATGGGAAGTAATTGCTCAAAGTAGGATGGGGGAAAGGGGAAATCTAGGAAAGGAAAAGGAAAAAATATACAAGTTGTTTATACTACTAGTATCTCTTGCTCACTGAAAAGAAATGTTTATAATAATATCATTTGGAGAATTTTTTATCCCCATATCTTCTTCTCTGAATAACTACTTTAAAGATAGCAATATGCAAAGTACTTACTACTGTCATTCTCCTATGAAATTTTGTTTTACTTTTTTCCATAAAAATAGAAAAATAAAAATAAATTGTGGGTCAAAGTAACCATTGTGAAAAGAGATTTCAGAATGAGAAGATAGGGATGCTGTCAATGAAAAACCACTCAAAGACACATTTAGAGCCATAGAAAAACACGAAAAATGGATCTGATAGTTGATATATGATGCAAAAGAGGCTAAACTCAAATTAATATGAATACATAAAAAAATCAGAAGACACTACAAAAGACAAAATATATTTTACAGGAATAACAGCAGACAGCATCTCAAATACTGGCTAAGAAATAAACATACAGATAAATAAGGCATGTACAACAACACACAGTCATATGCGTTGCCATATCTCTACCTGATAGAATTCTCCAAACAAGTGAAGTCCAATACAGGGACAAAATCTTAAAAAGTGTTAGAGAACATCAATGAATCACTTAAAAACAAGCCAATTAGGATAACTGCAGACTTCTGAACACAAAACTTAACAGGGAGGAAGGCATGGAATGAAGTGTTTCATCCTAAAAGCCAGCAAGTTCTGGGGCTGGGGATTTAGCTCAGCAGCACAACACCTGACTAGCAAGTGCAAGGTCGTGAGTTTGATTCCTGGTACCAGAAAAACAACAACAACAACAACAAAAAAAGTAGAAGACAGCAACTTCCAACCCTGATATATTAACCCTGCAAACTTTCATTCAAAACATCTGTAAGAATGCATTCCATCCATGACAAACAGCAACTCGTTAAACTCATGACCACCAGACCAGCATTACAAAAGTTCTCAAGGATATGCTAGAAAGACACAATGAAAAAATATTACTAATAGCTCAAATAGTGAATATACCTGGCTGCATAAGCACCTCCACAGAAGGAAAAATTATAAGGACATCCTCACCAAGAAATAATGCAACTATAGGAACAAATCAATAGCTTTCAGGAATAACTTCCAATGGGAAAGGTCTCATTTCTCAAATCAAATTACACAGATTGGCAGAATGAATCAAAAAACAAAACCCAGTGATATGGAGTATACAGAAAACATTTAATTCAAAAAATTTCACAGACTAGAAATCTAAACAATATTGCACACAACAGAAATCCAGAGAAAAGCAGGAGAATCTGTCTTAATTTCAGAGCAAACAAATTTCAAGCCAAAGCTGATCACAAGAGACAAAGATGGTCATCACATATTGGACAAAGAAGCAATTCAACAGGGAGAGATAGCAATTATAAACATAACATGAGAAACACTGGCACACACAACTTCACAAAACAAACACTAATGGACATAAAAAGCCAGAGAAACACTCACACAATTATAGTATAGTAAGTCCCTGACTTAGAAATGAGTTCCATTCTAGGACCTTCATAAATTGTACTCATTTGGAAGTCTGACAAAGTGAGACTTATCCAAATTCACACAAAGATAGAATATAAAAGACAAAAAAACCACACATACACACACATAAAGTAAGTCACTGACTCTACTATAATATTGTACACTATCACAAGGTACAGTAAGAACATAGCAAAACAACTGTGACAAAGACCGAACCCCACGTGAGCTACTTCCACAATATGGCAGCAGCAGCAACGTTCTAAGTCAGAGATTTGCTGTACCCCACTGTCACAGTACTCCGCTTTCAAAAACAGATCAAACTAGGGAACAAAAAAGTGAACAATGAAATATCAGCGTTCAACCAAACTGTCCAATAAATGGACTTGACAGACATCTACAGCCACCCAACAAACACAATACATATTTTGCTATATACACCAGGGGACAGTGTCCAAAACAGATCACACTCTAGCCAAAAAAGCACACTTTAGTAACTGTAAAAGAATGGAACTCATTCCATGCGTTTTATCTGAAGATAGTGAAGTGAAACTAGAAATCAAAGAATAATTATTTGACACTATGAACTACTACTTTGCTACTTTCTGCAACCTACTGATTATTCAAGACAGTACTATTTACTTTCCATATGTCTGCAAAGTTTCTGTGGTTTCTTTTGCCATTGATTTCTCATTTCACTGCAATATTTCATGATTGTAAGCATGGACTGATTTCCATTCTTTTGCATTTTCTTAAGCATAGCTTCAGGGCTATCATGTGACCTACAGTACTTTCCAAAAATTCTCATGAGGTGCATATCAGAAAACGTATTCTGTTGTTTGGTGGAACAGTGTAGAAATGTAGAATCAAATGATAATGCTGATAAAGTTATCACAACTTATGAGACACAATGGAAGTAATCTTAAGAGGAAAGATTATAGCAATGAATGCCCACTACAGAAAACAGAGCAAGCTCAAAAACAAAAAAAGAAACCTGAACATGCATCTCAAGATTCTAGAAAAATGAGATTACAAATCCAAAACTAATGTGAGGAAAGTAATTACAAAAACCAGAGCAGAAGTTGTGAAATTAACTGTAAAAAATGCAAACAATCCATAAATTTAAGAGCTGATTCTTTCTTTTTTAAGAGCTAGCTCTTAAAAGGGATAAGCAAATTTGACAAAACTCTAGCCAGTGTAACAAGAAAAGGGAATAAATACCAACATGCATGCAATTAGACATGAAAAGGGTGAAATAAAACCAGACTCTGCAAAATCCCAGAGATCATTGCTAAATCATTCAAGAAACTGTACTCGAATTAAATGGAAAATTTAGAAGCAGTGTATGAATTCTCACACATATGCACTACTAGAGCTAAACCAAGAAGCTATAAACATTTGAATAGTCCAATATCTCTCCATTAAATTGAGGAAGCAATAGTGAAAAGTAACAACAACGAGGAGACCAGGCCCCAAAGGATTCACTACTCAAATCTACAAGAACTTCGTACAAGATAGACCAGTATTTGGCAACTGTTTCCTGAAATTGAAAGGGAAGCACTACTCCCGAAATCATTCTTGGATGTAAGCATTATTCTGAGTCCAAAACTAGAAATGGACATAACCCAAAAAGAGAAGTGCAGGTCAAAATCTTTAAGGAACACAGATTCAGAAGTGCCCAATGAGGTACTGGCAAATAGAATGCAGGAAATCAGCAAAACTTGTACATCATGATCAAGTAGGATATGTCATTCCAGGATGCAGACATGGTTCACTGCATGCCATAAATGCAATACACCATGTAAACAGAGGCTAGGACAAAAATTGCATGATCATACAAACAAGCACAGAAAAATCATTTGAAAACATCCAACATCCATTCATGATAAAAGAAAACAGGCACAGAGG
>NW_004955498.1:4553461-4568540 GCF_000276665.1 Chinchilla lanigera | reverse complement strand
ATGGGGCAGAAAATGCAGGCTTTTCTGGAATCTTCTGGGACTCTCTCTGGTGCGGGGTGGGGGAGCGGGGGGTTCCCTCAGTCCTCGCTCAGTCCTCACCTTGACCTAAATCAGCTCAGGTCCTTTCTAGTCCTTTCCCCTGAAGTCCGGACCTCAGGACATAACTCTGATTCTGCGGTCTCGTCCCCTGAGCCAAAAGCGCTTCCCACTGAGACTTCTTTCTCAGCGTGTAAGGCTCACTACAGACACGGATCTGAATTGTTTGGGGGCCCTCTCTCTGCGGCGGGCTTCCTCACTCCCCACAGCCTGTCACACTCCGGCCTGACCGAGCCCACCCCCACAGTTCCCCTCACCTGAAGCCGGCGCCTCACAACCGGACCTCAGTGGCTCCAACCCGCAGCCGCAGCCGCAGTCAGTGGACCGCACAGCCATCTTTGTGCCCAGGGTGTCCCAGGGCTCACATTGGGAGCGGAAAGGAATTTTCAAGGTCCCCTCCGCTCTGGTTGGTGGTTCAGCCTCTCGGTTCCTGGCAGAGCCGGAACTACCTTCCTCTGTGGTCTTGCTCTGATTCCCTGGAGACTATGTATCTACCTCCCAGGGTACAGGAAACCTGAAGGTCATTGTAACAATTCAGACCCTGTGCGGTCCAAGGCTCACAACAGGCATAGATCTGGGCAGTTTGCTGGCCCTCCCTCTAGGGTAGGGCTTCCTCAGTCTCTTGTCTCTTATTACCTTGAACCCTAAGTCTACCACAGTTGTAACTGCTCCCCTTCCCTGAACCGAGGAACTCAGATAAAGTTCCTCACTTAGCTCTCTACTACTTCGCAGTCAGTACAGTCACAGCTGGAAACATGTCACCAGTTGCAAAAAATGATTCTCTAGGTCCCTTCTATCCTCCTAGAGCTCACCAGCTTGGTTCTGTTTGGGTCCTGGACCCCACTGGCTCTGAATCTCAATGTGTTTACTCCAACCCATGACCTGAGTCACTTGAGGCTGCAGGGAGGAGGTTCTTCTTTGACTATGGACTCTCTAGTGGAGTTATGCATTGTTGACTCTTACATTTGCTACTCTGTTTACAGTGCATTGTTTATGCTTTGTCAGAATGGTGATTGTTATGAAAGCCAGGCCTCACCTATTGGGCTAGGTTCAGATGGTTACTAATGCAATCTCTAAAGGAAATAATTTCTCATTTTCCTGCCATTCTGATTTTCCCCTGAGACCAGTATCATCTGTGGTGTGAGACTCTGCTTAATCTGTGCAGTGTTGTAGAGCCAGCAGTCTGAAAACTTTCCTCCAATTCATTTTGTTATGATTTACCTGTGCTGGTCTAAATTCTGACCCCCAACGGCCCTTCTCCTACCCAAACAGGAGTACCAGCTGAATAGTCCTCACTCTCCCAGAGGGCCTCCTTAGGTGTTGATATTTATATTTATTTGAGTATGTGTTTGGAATCCCTTTCCCTCTCCCTCTGCTTCCCACTATCTTTCCTGCTGTTTTCAAGGGAAATTCAGGATGCAAAAGATAATAGCATGTATTCACCATTTTTTTCTGCTTTAAGGAAGTTCATTACTCTGTTCCTCATTAATAAATGTGACATACTCTATTTCAAAATTATTGATCTGAATATGTAAGGAGAGATTCATGCTTGTCTTTTTTATTTATTTTTTTCATGCCTGTCTTTATAAAGACCTGATATTTGGTAACTGCCTTTAAGATATCTTATGTTTTATGTGTGACAATGTAAATCTTTAAAGATAAAAGCATTTTATTTTTTTAAGAGCAACCTCAGTTGCTCCTTTATTTTTTTTTTTTTTTGGTTTTTCTCCGGTACCGGGAACCGAACTCACGACCTTGCGCTTGCCAGGCAGGCGCTTTGCCGCTGAGCTAAATCCCCAGCCCCTCAGTTGCTCCTTTAAAACTGTCAAATTGTATATACAGTAATGACTTCTAGAGATTGGGAAGGGTACATAGGAAAATGGATAAAACATGGGTGGATTTGAGTATGCTGCACTGTATCCATGTTGTAAAATATCACAGTGGACTCTCTTAATGTGTATAACTTATGCAGGTTAAGGAATATTAAAATGAAAATCATTAAGTTAAATGAATAAATGCCCTGTGAGTATTCATCCTGTTGGTCTATCCTAAAGATTCAAATATGTTAGATGACAAAGTCACATGATCTGACTCAGTAAAGTATCTAACAATTTTTGTTCCTTTCAGTAAGATGATAATTTTATTGTTTAGATCTAAAATGTCCCTCAAATGTCTCCCAACTGGAGGCATTTACTGGTTAGCTGAGGGGGTCACTTGAGAATATGAGGAGGGTATATTCTCATCCCTGGCTCATCCTTGGTCTCTTTCCTTCTTACCTACTATGGCAAGATAACCTTTCTTCCGCTGTGCCATTGTGCCTTGCCATTTCTGTCTTTGGGCTGGCTGATGACGGACTGAATCCGCTGAAGTCAAGATTCAGAATACATGGTTCTTCCTTCAGGAAGAAAGTGTTCAGCATATTGTCCCAGGGATAGGATGTAAGTAACATAGAAAATTGCCCTCGGTACTAGAGCCACTACTATGACTGAACTTGACTGGTCAAAAACTTTTGGAAATAATTTGCAGGAGGACTATGACAAGATTTGGAGATATAGTCTAGAGAAAGGCTAGCATGCTGTGAGCAGTGTTTGAAGTGCAAAACTGGTAGGAGGTCAGAGAAAGGGAAAGCTGATAGGAATGGTGAAACTAAGGGCCAGGCTTAGGAGGTTTCAATTGGGAACAAGGGACCTATTGCACTTGTACTAGATCTCATAGGCATTCAACTCTAGCATGAAGTTCGTCTACAATTTGCTCATATCCTAAAATTTTATGGAAGGCTAAGAGTAACAAGGGTGGATTAATTAATTTGGTGGTGCAAATTACAAGGCCAATCAGTGTTCAGTTTGTCACATTTATTGCTAAATACCAGTAGGAAAATCAATAAATGTCATCAAACAAAGGCCTAACTGCATGCTCTAGAAGCTCTAGTGTTTTACTAGAAAGAAGCACCTGGAATGCTGGGCCACTGATATAATGCATGGTTAAAGAAAAGCATTACAAGGAAGCCAAGCCGTTTGTATAGGACCAAGAAAAAAATGCCCTAAGGGCATGTAAGAAATCACCAAGTCTTCACCCATTATACAACCAAGAGTCTAAAACTGGAAATCTTTCATTTTAGCTGAAAGTCCTCAGGACTCCAGCTCATTCAGGGCTACCTAAGGAAATGTTTCCCTCAGTTCAGCCATCAAGATCCCCAGTGGGGAGTTAGCTCAGCGTTACAGTGCCTGCTTGGTTACTGTGAGGTCATGAGTTCGATTCCTGGTACCAGAAAAAAAAAAAGATCCCAGTAGTCACATGTGAAGGGGACTTGACCTCTGCACAAGATGATGTAGAACCACCATGTTATTCATGTGGTGCTGGATTTTATGCATGAAGACAGTAAGAGATATGGAGTCTGAGAGGCTTCCTCCCAAATTTCAGGAAAAGATGAGACAGTCTCAGTCCCAGGCAAGAGCTCACAACAGGGCAATGTATGAAGCTCTGAGAGTGAAACGAAATTTGTAGGAGGACCCCAGGAAGCTGCAGTTGCCAAGTACATGGATTTTATTCTGAAGGAAACTACAAGCAAACAGTAGAGCCAGTCCAAGGAAAAGGCTATGAGGGCTACAAATGAAATGTCCACTGGGACAAGGCTGCCCAAGCAATTTGGAGCTCACATACCACCATGGCTGCTGGACATAGATGAAAGGGACTTCATGTCTGTCCTCCTGAGTTTCAGTGTTGCTTTAATCCAATTCCACTTGATCCCCTATTCTTCCCTTTTGGAGTGGAAATGCTTACCTTCTGTTCTTGGATACTGAGAGTATTCTACTTTTTTATGTTTACAGGAGATCAAATTTAGCAAGGAGTCTTATGAGGGAGAGTTTGGAATTGGAATTATTGAATTATTAGGACTTTAGCCAATCCTAGAACTGAAAAATATGCTATTGAACGAAGTGATGCACCTGAGCCTTTTGGCGTTGTGGGAGGAATATTACTTTAGATCCACAATGTTGCATGAAAAGTTGAGGTTTGAAGGTGAGGCCTGGAAGGAAATGGAAAATCACTTGGGGCGTGACTAGAAAGAGTGTATTCTCCTCTCTCCCTCTCTCTCTCTCTCTCTCTGTGTGTGTGTGTGTGTCTCTGTGTGTCTCTGTCTCTCTCTCTCTCTCTCTCTCTGTCTCTCCTGGCTACTATGGTATAATCAGCATTTCCCCTACACAGTCTTCTATAGTGCTATTCTGCTATGGTACCAACAAAGCATACACTAAATCCTCTGAAAACTGAGGATCTCTCCTGCTTTGATTACATTTGATTCATATTTTCCCTCAGTCACAGAAAATCAAAAAAGAAATAGAAATATAGAAATCACTGGATATGCATATCGATAGATAGTGTAGACTGTGATTTATTTTTTGCATATGGATGCCCAAATGTTTCAGATCCAATGTCTATGAGACAGTCTCTTCTCACCTATAGTCTTCATTTAGTCTCAAGTGACCACTCATTGTCCTGGGCATGGTGTGGCAAAGGAGGTGAGGAGGCCTCTGTTAGATCAAACAGGAGCTCAGACAATTGAGGATTGAAAGACAGCTACCAGCAAGTGGAATCCATACTGAACTGCACAGGACAACAACAAAATGACAATTAATGGAAGGCCCCTTTCTCAATCTCGGTCCACACACAAGGTGAGTAGACCCAAGCAAGCTTTCCTGTTCCTCCGCTGAATCTCCCCAGTAAGACTCCTCCCCTGGCCTCAGACCACACCCTTGCCACTGAAACTCCTGCTCTGATCCCTTCTCCAACATATTTCCCCAAGTCGGTGCCCTTCTGTGATCTCCCATTATCCTTTCAGGTGCCCAACAGAGCACCAAACACCCGAATACCCCTATAAGGCCATCTGAAAAAAAAATAACCTTGCCCAGAGTAACCACCTCTTGCAGGAGATCCGAGCAAGGGAGAGGGTCAAAAAACCTCTGCCATTTCCTCCAACTTGAATGAGAAACAGTATCAGCATGAGGCAGAGCAAGAACAACAGAACACAGAGTACCAGAGACAGTTTCTCCCTGAACATTTTGTCACATAGGCAAAGAGAGTGCTGTTTCTATCAACGCACTGATTTTTACCTAGCTGGGGCGATGGTATATGTGGGACGGCAGTGTCTCTCGCAGAAAAAACACAGCCTGCCGTTCCCTCCACTCTTATGTCAAGTGCATCTGTTCCTAGACTTCCTTCTCTTCCTCTGATATATTTCGAGTGCTGTCTCACTGTCTTGATAGCTATTAGCTCATAATCCTTGAAATGAAGAGGGACAAATCCTCCACAATTTTCTATCTTTACAAGTTGTCTTTGGCTGTTCTAGGGCCTTTACAATTGGGTACCCATGCTAGAATCATCTTCCCAATTTCTGTTTAAAATATGGTTGGAATTTTGATTTGGGTGGATTGAACCTATCAAGGTATTTGGGAAGAACTGTCTTTGTTACAATATTTAAATGTCTCAGTAATAAACAATAATTAGGTCACCATTCATTTAGATCTCCATCATTTCATCTTTTCAATACATTTTAGTGCAAAGATTTTCTACATCTTTATCAAATGTATCCCTTTAATACTCTTCACTTCTACAATTTTATGTTCATTTTTGGTTGCTTACTGCTAGTACAAAAATGTAGTTATTACCTGGTGTCCTGTGACTCTGCTAAACTCAATTTTTGTCCTCCAAGCATTCTTATAGAAATGCTCTTTATGAATTTTCGTATTCTTTGAATAGATGAGGACTTATACCATCTATCCCAATTTTGAGTCCTTTATAAAAAGCTTGTTATATTGGACATAAACTTAAGGACAATGATGGATAATTCTTCTAACCCCACCTTGCTCTTTGAAATCATCGGTCTTAGGGTGTATATTAGTCAATCTACTGTGGAAACCAGGTTGCTCAGATTGTTTCCCGTGGCTGCTCTCTGCTAGACTCCAACCCCGCAGTGCTCTTTTTGATGCCCTTTACTTCCACGAGGCCATCTCTCTGTCTGCAACACTGATGGTACTCATGGACTCCAACACCTCATGGGGAATGTTTGATCCTGGTGGATCTAGTTTACACATATCACACACAGAGCCTTCCAAAGGGCACATAAGCAATAAAAATTGGGATCAATGTGTCCAGAAGCATATGTGCTCCTTCAATCACAGTCAGTCTCCCAAATATAATTGAAAGAAGCAGGCATTTTCAGTTATACATAAATATTTGATAATATAGAGCAATAGGGAAAATACGGAATGAAGTATTGATATTTTATCCTCATGGCAAATTCTGGATTCCAACTAATTATACATAAATTTATTACACATTTCCCAGGAAATTTCTACTGTAATTCTTTTTTTTCTCTCTTTTTGAGACAAGGTCTTGCTGTGCAGTTCAGGCCGGCCTTGAGCTCACTTTGTAGGCCAGGCTGGTCTCGAACTCACCATGATCCTCCTGCCTCAGCCTCCCAAGTGCTGGAATTACAGGCATGCACCACCATGCCCAGGTTTCTACTGCAGTGCTACAGTATCATTTCCATATCACAATTAAAATGAGCCCTTACCAGGTTGTATTACAAAATGGCAAAGACCCTTACACTTGGAATGGAAAAGAAAAATCCATGCTTGATCAATATCATACTATATCAATATCACAAAACTAAAAATATGTGTGAGGTCTATGGTTCTTCACATAAGATGTGCAAGCTCCATCAATGTTGCAAAATAAAGGAAAGAGATTTCAAAAATTCATAAAGAAAACACATGTGCATTTCCAAGTCACTCAAATGGAACAGGTATCAAATTGTACAGGGTGTGTTTCCTCCATCCTACCCTCGCCCTCAGTACTTAGAAAGCTGCTTGCTCTCCTCGAACAGGATGGCCCTCATTTCACATGGGGCAGGAGCCATGCAAGTGATGCCGCGCTTAAAAATGTTCTGCTCTGGCATGCACCTTGCCCCATTTATGGCCATGGCTAAACATCAAGCACGGTAATCCTCTTGCTCCTCTCTCAAAGCCTCTGCGTATAGAAGTGGGTAGGATCAGGAATGTATCCTAAAAACCTTTCTCCAATGCGGCAGGCTTTCATCTTGCTGGTTTCAGCGTAGGTTCTTGGATCTTACAGGAACTCATAGCAAACAGAAACACTATTGGTCACCTGGTGGAGCTCTAGATACACTTGACACTCGGGATATTTATCAGGAGGGCTGGTGCTGGGTTAGGGTTAATGTCCTGCTCACCACCCAACATCGCATTATAGGTGAGACCCAGCAGTGGGACAAGGGCACATAAGTGCCCAGGAGTATCCACTTCATTCATATCAGTGCCCAAAACCATGTATAGTCACTCAGAGACTTCTGAAGGACAGAGGGAAGTGCTCTGGGTAATCCTTGATCACTCTGTGCAACATTTCTGCCCTCGTCAGCTTCTTGTTGCTGCACCTGAGGAGCAGGAAATGCACCAATTCATCTACCTTGTCATACAGGACCACATGGGGCAGGGGCTGAGGATCTTCCCGGTCCTGCAAGGTGCATGGATGCTCCTCATGTTCCCTGCTGGAGCCCTCACTGGATTGACTACCTGACTGGAGCCCATGGCAGTGCGGGGAGGGAAGATGCCCTGAGGATTCTGAGGACAACTTTGTGATCCAGCCTGAGGCACTTCTCTTGGACTAGCAGGGATTTGAATAGGAGGAAGAGGAGGCAGAGGAAGCCCTGGCTGCTACTTGCTCCCCCTGAGGCTTGAGAGCCTGCAGCTCCCCGAGGCCCTGTCCCTCCTTGTGCAGGATGGCCTCCCCCAGCCTGCTGAACTGGCTCCTCTGACCATGAAGATGTTCTGACTCTCCTTGGAAACAGCAAGAGCTTGGTGATGAGGACTCAGACACCCACAGGAGAGACGGAAACTGTGAGAGCCCGCAGCAGTCCTTTAGGTCTTTGGGCCTCAGTTGCTGAACAACCATGAGCAGAATCTCACCAGTACTGAATCAGGAGCAGTAGGTTTAACAATCATGAGCTTATCTGGATACTAAGCACTTGGAAATATAAAGTGTGGCCAGACAGGCGACATTTTTAAAATTATGGTTGTTTTAGAAGTCAAATTTTTACAGCACGTTAACAGATAATGGTTCTAAAGTTTTATAGGGACAATTGGAAATCAGCAACAAACAACATTTTCCATAGCAAATATGCTGATATTATTATGCTACAATGGCTGGTGTTTTCTTTCATCTCTAAAAATACATCTAAATTCCCATATTAGTATACAATAACATATCACAGAGAGGAGCTTGAGACTGTACAGTGGGATATTTTTCTCTATCTCCCTTGATTGTAAAACCAAGGGTGAGGTCTCACATCTTTTCTCTTTCAGTTACCTATGGAGAAAAGTCAAACTTAAAATCTTCCATCTAAAATTAGCCCCAAGTGTATAAACTAAAACCTGAAGATGACATCTTGGGACAGATATTGAGCTACTCATTAGCATTTAAAATACATTTGAGGTCTGTAAGATCTTCCGTGTGTGAAGCAGGAAAAGGGAGTTTTGCTGTACTTTCCTAAAAAATTTCTAAAGATTTTCATATCCAGAGACCTCTGACATATGCCTGAGTGCGCACAAGTGTTTTACAAAGTCTGGAGATGTCTCTTTAGCAAGTGCAGATTAAAGATTGTTGTAGGACAATTACATACATATTCCACAATTGGAAGCCTGGAAAGTATCCGCATCATCTAAGTAGCTGTCTAATTTTGCACTGGTGTGGGACTTTTGTCAAAGTAACTGGAACACAAGTTAGGAAAGCCAGATTTTTGAGCCTGAAAGGTTTTACAGACATAATTACCTTTTGCATGGAAGTCACCAGTATAATATGATTTTTCCCGGTTTGTACATTTGAGGTACACATAGGGAACACAAACACACTTAATACATTTTGAGGTTAGCAGTAATTCAGTGACTCAGAAATCCTTGTATGTATTCACTTATGTTTTACAGTTAAGGCAGCACTTACATTTCTTTTAAGTAATATCCAGGAAGTAACTGTACTGACAAGAATTAAGGACATTTTTAGAGCTCTCATAAATTAAACTACAACTAGAGTTTTTACCAAATATGTAAATATATCTCATTTAGTCAATAACAAAATATTTGTTTAATCAAAGCCAAGGATATAGATCATATTTTAAATGACAGGGCCAAACTTAAAGATTTGCCGAATATTGATCACTTGATTTTCTTAGGTCTAGCTGTATACTGTACAAAAGAGAGCACCTACTAGTTGCTTTGTATGTACTTAAATTTTATAGTATGAACTCTATGTACTTAACTTTAAAGTTTAGGCTCAAGGGATATCTTCTGCTTAGATATATAGGTTATGTCATAAACTAAGGTAATAGTTATTCATTTAATCAAGCATAAACTGATAATTGAAAACAAATTATAAAACATTTAGTTTAGCCGTCAATATTCAATTTATTAACCAAAAATCTAACAATAGAAAACACAAAAATCTATCCTACTTAAATATAAACTAATATAGACTATCTTTCTTTTTTAATTATAAAGAGAAAAATTAACACAATAACAACAACAAAGACAAAAGAAACACAAAAACAGTAACAATGATACATAATTTCAAAACAAGATGATAGGAATTAACAATGACTGTTATATTACATTCTGTTATCTTCAACACAGTTACTCATATTTCCAGATGTAAGAATGCAAGATTGATCAAACAGTTAAAGAGAATAAAAAGTAATAAAAAATTAGAAACTTTCTTTTCTTGTTCCCTTGTTTTGAAAGGGTCTCAGTATGCAGGTCAGGCTTCTGTTGCAGGTCAGATATGCTTCAAACTTGCAGGAATCTTCTGTCTCAGCCTCCTGAGTGTTGGGATTGCAGGCTTGTACAACCACATCCACCCAGTATGTTTGTTTTTTAAATCAGTTTTGCCAATGAAAGCAGAAACAATGTAATGTTTTAAGAAAATCCTATTATTTTATATAGAGGAAGTGAAACATTGTAATTATGACCAAATTGAATGTATTATAATAGGTTATTTAATAAGATGCACTGGTATATGCCACGATAAATCTCTAAGAAGGGCATGGGAAAGTCATTGTGATTGGAGCAAACTCAACAAATTGGTTCAGGCTGTTAATTTTTCAGCCACAGGGGGGATTTTAGTCTAGCACTTTCTAAGTCCAATGTGTCCGCATTCATTTATCACTATAAATATTTTAGAAAATAAGCATAACAGGCAATATTTGTTACATTGTATTATATAAGGTTATGTTATATAATTCTATATCATATTTATATATATATCTATATATCTTACATATATTTAACAAAAAAATGTTTTACCAAGGAAAGACTCTGCCTTCCTCCCCAATAGCTCCCCAGCTCTTAAGAGAAAGGGCAAGTGAGAGCTTCGGCAGGTCCAGGTCCCTGCTGAAATCCTCATTGCAAAGCAGCCCCACAACCAGTGGGAATCACAGTGGACACCACCGTTTGAAGAGCCAGGTGCGTGGCCATGGGGTCCCTCACTTCCCACTGATCCTCTCCTTTGGCTGATGGAAAAGCAAGTTCTCAGAGAGCAACAGTGCACGCGGTCAGTCCCGACAGGAGATTCAGTCACAGCTGCTCTTTGCCACATACTCTCCCTGGACTGGAGCAGGCACTTAAGCCCCTGGGCTGCAGCTGTTGTCCTTGTCCATTTCCTTAATCTTTTCCCATAGAATACCCATAATTCCATTTGCTCTCCTGGGACAGACCCAGAAGTGCCACACTTTGAGCATTTTTTCTCAGACATGTGTCCCCTCTGAGGGTGTTTGCTGTCATCTGTAAGTCAGGATCCCCGATCATCTCACACTTATTGGAGGATTGCCGAGCTCTTCCAAAATGTCAGAAGGGCTTCAGGAGCAGGAAGGGGCAGGCTGTGCTACAGAGTCATTTCCTCCATTGGGAAAAGAAACATATGGCATGAAAATACAGGCTTCTGCACCAACTCTATAGGACTCCAGATTTCCCAGGTAGACATTCTGGGCAGCATGGTGGGAAGGAGATAGAGATGTGCTGATATTACGTCCTCTCTGATCATATGCGTGCACGTGCCCTGAACAGGAAATAAGACAGTGATCCTCAGTAACCTTTGGAGGGAGCATTGCTGCAAGTTCAAGGCCAACCTGGGAAACGTAGTGAGTTCAAGCCCCGTTTGAACAACATAGTGAAATTCTGTCTGAAAACAAGTAATCCAAAAAGTAGAGACAAGAGGCTTATTTCCCTGAGCCATATTGACAGGCCAGGGCAGGATACAGAATGAAGTGGACTCTGCAGTCCTCACCAGCAAAACACAGAGTGAAGAAGCTCAGTGAAAGAACACTTGGGGAAGAAAAAAGCAAGTTCTTTTGTAGTGGAATAAGTTTGGGTTTCTGATAGGATTCTGGGAAGAAGATAAATGTGTGTGTGGAAGTGCAGGCAGGATTTAAAGTTCACAAAGAGCTGATGTAATTACGTGAAAGGACTAGGTCCAGACTCGCTGGGGGTGTCGTTCTGTGACTGGATCTCCTGACACCAGATATGCGCTGTGGCAGGAGCCACTCCTCTCTCTGAGGAAAACCCAGATGTGCAAAGTGGTCTCCTTAGTTGGCAGCAAGAAAGGGGACACACAGAAGGGGCCAGAAAGGACTGCCCTGGGTGGATAAAGTAGCAGCTGCCTGGAAATAATTTCTTCTAGTCTTTCTTGTCAATAATGGGCCCTTATAATTTCCATAGCTTTATGGGAGACACACCCCAATAAGCACTGCTAAGCATGTTATTGCAATATATTTACTGCTGGTTATCATCCAAACATTAAGTTTTCTGTGGGTAAAATGATCAGGTTTTCTTATTAAAAGAGGCTCTTGGTACAAAACTAAATTAAAAGACACAGATTTCAGGGCTGGGGATTTAGCTCAGCGGCAAAGCGCCTGCCTGGCAAGTGCAAGGTCGTGAGTTCGGTTCCTGGTACCGGAGAAAAACAAAAAACAAAAACAAAAACAAAAAAAGACACAGATTTCCATATAGCTATGATATTAAGTATTATTAATCTCATGGTATAATAAATGTGTTCATGCCTTCCTGGTATACAAGTCTTTTAAGATATAAAACTAGGATTGTTTATGGTGATAACATTGTTGAGACTGAGTATGTGTCTTTCTCCTTTGCTTCAGCTACTTGTGGTGAGAGGTATGTCAAACCACCTACAGATCAACAACAGATTATAGTTTTGTTTATAGTTTATGTGTGTATTATGTCAGTACAACTAGGGATGCTCAGGCAATAAACAATCCAGAAAATGTTATGCAGTAAAATGAGAGGCTAGACATTATAAACTTCTAAGGTACATTTATAGGCCAGTACGTTCTCTTTACATGATATCTTATTAAAGCATAACATATTAGGTGATAGCTTCTTTGTGCCATTTTACGTCTCCTGATCAGGTTGAGATGTTTGACTGAAAAGACTATCTTATCCTAAGATGCTCATTTAAATGTGTTTCAAAGATAATATCATGATTATCATGTTGAAATACTGTATGGATTTTGACTTCAAGTTTTCTCTGTAAAACTTTACAACTGTTGTCTGTTGACATTCTGCAGGGATTCACCTACTAAAACAACCATGGTTGGTAAGGAATAACAGTCCTCTGGCTGTACAATATTTTATATTTCAAATGACTTGCTACTGAGGTGAGATTATAATAGTTAAACTCACTGCTCCATCTGAAATACTAATGTCAGTGATCTTCTCTTCTGAATGTTCAACAACTGAAGTTTAGAGATCGGAACTAAAAAGGTAACTGCACTAAGAGGACAGACAATATTTGGCCCTGGCCCACCAAGATCAACAAGGACCCAGGATATGAGGGAACCTTTCTGCAAGGTCCTACAACTTTGCTGAGACACTCAACCTTCTGATCTTGGAGATGGCTGGACCCCAGAGGACAAGAATTAATAAGTGCACAGTGTGCCAAAGGAGGATCAACACGAAGAAAAAGTCTCCTACGATTTCACACAAAGCAACATGATTGAGCAAGGCCATGACCCATCCAGATGCCTGACATTCATGGATGAGCTGAGAGGCTCTGTAAATGGTTCCAAAATAATGCCTGAGGAGACTTAACTGGGCTTGGTAAACAGTAAGAGGCAAATGTTAGTTAACACAGGTCTCACTTTAATTTGATCTTAAACACCTGACAGAAAAGTATAACAAAGTGATATATAAAAACAATATCACAGTAATAAGAACTAGATATAAAAAGGGGACCCAATCACTGACACAATTCTGACATTTTCCAGATACACCAATAGCTGGAAGCTATGCTTCATTAAGACAGAAAAACTGCAATCTAATTTATAAAAGCACAACCAGAGTCTCTAAATTCCTTCTCTCCATCTTGTAGCTAAACTAGAAGGCTCTCCATTAGCAGAGGGGTCTAAGAGCCAACTGGGTATGATCACTATTCCAGTCCGTCAGGAAGAGTTTCTGGATGTGGCTCTTTCCCCAACCTGCCTTTCCATTCTAACGCTTATGATTAAATTATACATGCTTTAGTTTCTGGAAAAAAATTTTATTCTTGACTAGAGACTGTCATACTCCAAGTGGTCATGAAATAGAAACAATGATAAATGTGCCAGACTCCTTTTCCAGGATTCACCAGATTGAACTTGTAAAGAGATCACAGCTGCTAAACTGTAAGATCAATTGTATTTGAGGCTCAATAGATTAGCTCTGTGGAGAGAGCCCCTGATTTTGTTTTCCCTTACACTGACACTTCTGAGCTCAAAGAAGCTAGATGGAAACTGCGCCCCTTCTCCCCTAACTGGAGTTAGATATACCTTTTCAGAGGGGGCAACTTTGTATACAGCTAAGCTAGGAAGAAATGTACTAGACAGACAGGGGTGGGCACTTGAGATGAGAATGCACTAGTAATGTAGTCAGAGGTACATCTGAAGACTAAAGTCACAAGGCCTAAGTTTACATAGTTCCCAAGTAATGAATGGAGGCTTGGGATTATTTGCATCCCCTGTTTGAGATGTCTCCTTAACTTATTAGCGGTGGATGACCCTCTCCAACCTACTAAGGCTAGGATCACTAAGACTAAGTTTGAGACTAAGGCTAAGAATGGTAAGACTAAAGACAAGACTAGGACTACAGATTATTGATCAACGTTAATGATGTCACTCATGTACACTTGCTATCATTAGATCCATATTACCTAAGTGACTACACTTGCCATCCTATGAGTTTATCATAATTTGACCCGTGTACTACTCACATCATGATTTTGCTCCCTAAAACTTCCTTTGAGAGGTAGGCTCATTGGCAACACATTTGCAGCGCCTCCTGTCCCTCCAGAGCTATTCAATTCCTGATCATCATTCCTCCATTCCTTTTCTCAAATACACCTATCTACTGCTGAAAAAAGTTTGGGGCTCACTGTGTCCATAGGCAGATGGGCTCCTTTATTAGCAGTAATTTACTGGACATTATTGAATAAAGCAAACAAATTCAGGTACACATATATTTTAATAGTATAAAACAAGAAAAAGTAATGAAAATCCACACATTGATTTTATCAGTATATCTGTTTCTAGGTCCCATCTAAATTCATATCAACTTCTTGTAAATTACCAAGAAAATTCCTGTGCCAATTTTATTTGATCATAAGAAAACAAAAATTTTCACAGTTTGTTTTAGAGAAAAGAAAAAAAACTCTTACACCTACAATGCAAAAGCAAAATTCATTTGTCATTAATATCAAACAAAATCACATTCACGTGAAAACTCACAAACAATAATATTAGAAAAGGAATATACATGTGAGATCAGAACAAATCACATTTTAAAGTTACTTCACTCCCTCAAAAACAAAAACAAAAAGATTTCACAAAGTCTGGAAGGAAACACATCTCGATCTCCAAGTAACACAAAGAGAAGAGACA
>NW_004955498.1:4545878-4551970 GCF_000276665.1 Chinchilla lanigera | reverse complement strand
AGATCAGGGCCTGCACCTCACCTGCACTCTTGCACTGCGTGTGTGTCCTCCACAGTGTGAGCTGAGGACACTGCCCCACAACAACACCTCCACCCCTGGCTCCTGGAGCTCCTGTAAGAAGCATGGAGGAGCCCTGCCTGCAGAAGGGAAGCACAGTACTGCAACCCAATTCCTCACAGGTGGGGTGCCTTGAACTTGTGAGGGTCCCACCTTTCTGGGTGAACGGTTTCCTCTCTGTTCACTCAGGTCCCTCAAATGTCCTTCAGCTGGGCCTGGATCCCAGTCCTCTGCTAGCCTGAGCAAAGTCTCAGAAAACTCATCTCCCTCCATGATAGTGAATGTGCATGTACAATCTTTAGTAAGATACTGGAAAGCAGTGCAGCAAGTCATCAAAATAACTGTATATCACAATAAAGTAGTATTCATTCTTTGGGAGCAAGTATGGTTCACTTTGCACAAATCAAGATTTTAATGATAGCCATAAGAATCCAGACACAAAATATATGATCATCCCAACAGATGCAGAACATAAATTTGACAAAACCCAATATTCATCCATGATGAGAATTCTGAAGAAAATAGGTATAGAAGAACATCCTCTCAATCTCCTGAAAGCCGTCTATGATGAACCAATGACCAAATTCATATTAAATGGGGATAAGTGGAAAATTTTCCCTCAACAATCAGGAGTAAGACGAGAATGTCCAGTCCCACTACTCCTGCTCTAAATCATTTGGAACACATTAGTCAGAAATACTAACCAAGTGAAAGAAATCAGACATAGGTGCATCAAAGAATTATCTACATTATCATTATTTAGAAATGACATGATCCTCTACATAGAAGACCTCAAAGACTCCAACAAAAGACTCCTAGAATTAATTCAATAATTACACAAAAATTAATAGCATTCCATTAACCATTCATAAACTTTAGAAGAAATGAGGGAAATAGTAACATTCACACTGGCACCAAAAAAATGAAATACTTAGGAACAAATCAAACCAAGGAAGAGAAGCAGTGAAATCTATACTACCCTGTAAAAGGAGACTGAATGGGATAACAGAAAATTGAAAGAAAACTTGTTCAGATATAGGCAGAAAGAGTGCAGCAAAAATGGTCATAATTTTAAAACTATTGTGCAAATATAACACATTCCCAAACAAACTTGCAGTAGGATTCTTCACAGAACTCTGGAATATAATCTTACAATTTATATGGAACCAGAAGAGACTTAGAATAGTAAAAGCAATAGTAGACAACAAGTGGAAGGTAGGAAGCATCACCGTCCTTGATGTCATATCAAAGTACAAACTACAGTAATAAAAACAGAACGGTATTGGAAAAAAAAAACAGAGTTCTGGATGAATGCAACAGAACAAATAATATAGAAACAACACCAAGCAACTTCAAACATTTTATATTTCACAAAGGGCCAAATACATTGCTAGAGTAAATATCAACTCTTGGCCAACTGGTGCTCAGAAAACTAGCTCTCACATGTCAAAGACTGAACCTAGACTCGTATTTCTGACCATGCACTGAGATGAAAGCAAAATACAGCAATAATCTAAATAATTACACAGAAAAAATCAGCTGTAAGACAAAAGAGCTGAAACAGTAGACACAGGCATAGGTAAGTTCTTTATGAACAGAACCCTAGATGCACAGGAAGTAATACCAAGAATCAACAAATAGGATCCTATCGAATTAAAAAGCTTCTGCACAGCAAAGCAAACACACAGCATAGTGAAGAGATGATCTACAGAATGGGGAAAAATCTTCCTGGTATTCCTCAGACAGGGTATTAATATCTAAAATAGATAAAACTAAAAAAAAAATAAGTTTTCAAAATTAAAAGAAAGAATCAAGAATCTGGGTTCTCAAATGAAGAATACCTTTCAGATGGAAAAGTACAATTGTCCAATAAATACATGAAAAAAATGTGCAACACCTCTGGCCATTCAATAAATGCAGATTAAATCAACACTGAGATTTCATCTCACTCATGAAAGAATGGTCATCCTCAAGAAATGAAAGACGTGCAAATGCCAGTGAGAATGTGAGGGGAAAAGGAACACGTGTTCAGTGTTGGTGAGAGTCCAACCTGGACTCTCACCAACAACCAGTATGGAAATCAATTTGGAGATTATTTTGAAAACTAACACCAAAAGTAACACTGAACTGAAATATTTCCCTTCTAGGTTTCCTTCTAAGAGAATTAGAGACATCATAATACAATGCTAGATACATACCCATGTGTATTGAAGCATAATGGACAGTAGCAAAATCATGGAAGGAGCTTATATGTCCATCCACAGAAGGATGAATAAACAAAATGTGTTACTGATGTGTAATGGAGTGCCACTCTCCCATAAAAAGGAAAATCTGGAGTGTTTCATAGGAAAATGTTTGCTCTTCACGATCCCAATATTAAATGTAGTAAATCAGACACACACACACACACACACACACACACACACTTAAACATTGCATGATTTCTATTATATGAGAAACCCACAAAATAAATAAAGAGCAAAAAAAAATGCAGACTATAGTAAATGCTGAGATAGATCTTTAGCATATGTGAAGGGAGCTATGTGAAGAGAGATTAGGGAAAGAGGGGAGTAAAATAAAAAAAGAGGGAGATTTTTAAAATTCTTTATGAGTTCTAGATAGAAGTCTCTTGTCAGAGGGACACTTGGCTAAATTTTTTCCCAGTTTGCTGGCTTTCTTTTCACTCTGATGTGGACTACCTTTGATGTGCAAAACTTTTGAATAGGAGGAGATCCCAGTTGTTGATTCTTTGGAGTATTTCCCTTGCAGTTTGGTTTTTGTTCCTGAACTCTCTGCTACCCCTCTGTCTTCAAATTTCTGCCTACTTTCTCTTCCACTCTTGCATGCGTATTTCTAGTAATCTGAGCAACTGTTCTGAAGGTCACAGGGTGTAATACAACAACCATTGTAATTTTCTGTCATCTCTTTTGGGAATTCTGTACCATTTCTATTGTTTTTGTGTTGCTTTGTTTTTGTTCTTTTCTTTTTTTGCACATGCAATTGCCTATGAAGAATGAGATAGTTATGTACTCCAAACATGTATAATGTATGTACACGCATGCATGTATTTTTTCCAGAGATGCAGGGATTGGAAGTTAGGACGGGTGAAAGGCATAAAAAGGAATGACTATGCGTCATGTACATGTAGCAATTTCCCACAGTGAGTATAGTTGTTATATATTACAAACATGCTCCAGTACAAACAACCTCTACTCCTCACCTGCGTTCCTCTCCTTGATTCCTGGCAGATCCTGGCCTGCTCCCTTTGCAGACAGGACGTGTCTCCTTCTGTGACCTAGTGAAGATCCTCACAGCAAGGGCCACCACCCTGAGACCAGGGAGACAAAAGTACAGCACATCTGCACACCTCTGTAAGGGCTTCCCCACACCGACAGGAGTAGAATCCAGGGGCTCTCCTCTGTCTGGTGCAGGCCCAGATGCTCACATTGCCCACTGCCGAGTTGGGGCTGCATCTGGCGAGTCAAGCCCACCACTGCCCTAGACTAGCAGAGCAGGAAGTACGGGCCAGGGCGAGTGCTCTCCACTTTAGCCTTTAGCCACCCTAGACTGCCATGGGGCCAGCTTCCCATATCTTGGATCTTCTGACCTGAGGCCACACTGATCCGAATTACGCCCTCTTCTGCCTGATACCAACTTGCACGGGCAAAGTGCACTGCATCCCCGAGGAGCTGACATCTGGGGGGAGGTCACTCTGATGTAGGGTGCACTGTCCCTTCACATTCACTGTATGTGAGTCTTGGCAGCATCTCCACCCATGGGTGTGGGGAGGAGAAATGGAGTGCACTGGCAAGGGTATGGCGGGTACAGGGCTGACAAAACAGGCAGCTATGTATTAACTGGGGACCCGCAACCTGGCCCCGGGCTTCCGCACTTACTTCACAACCCTCAACTTGACCAAGCTGAGACCAGGTCCGCTCTGCTGCTCCCACCTTAAGCAAGGGCCTCAGATCCAGGCTCTGAATTGCAGGGGTACCCTGAGAACACAGGGGATATTCATCTGAGAATTCACCACATGGTGCAGCGCTGTCAACAGAGGCAGATTTGGGTTATTTTGAGAATCTCTACCTGGCATATGGCATCCTCTCTCAACTCCACCCCTCAGCTTAACCCAACCAATCTCCAGTTTTATCTTCCCAGCCCACCTGTAATGCTAACTTCAGAACAAGGCTCTGACACCTGGGTCACCTGGGCCAGACATGGCTGTGGGGCCCAACCTGTCCTATCTTTGGATATGGTCCATCCATCCTATCCCGTCTCGTCTACTTTGTGTGCGTAGACAGAAGGGACTCTGGACTAGCTGAGGAAACTCTACGTGATCTGAGGCTTAAACCGTGCCCCCCCTGGACCTGACTAAGCCCAGTCCTCTCTGCTCCCTAGAGTTGTAGGACAGGTTTCAAAACAGGGCTCTGTCTCTGCCTTCAAGGTGCCCTGAGGCAAAGGGGGTTGATGGCCTCAATTCCCCGCTCTCCTGTTGCTGGGCTATAACACAGGCAGATGTGGGGTGTTTGGTGACTCTCTCCCTGGCTTGGGGATCCCTCACGTGCCTTCAGGGCCTCATTCCGTCCTAACCTAGCCCAGGTCCTCTCTGTTCCTCCCACCTGAAGCTCAGTGCTCAGAACTAGGTCCAGCCCCTCCTGAAGCAAAGGGGTGCTCACCTGAGGCATGTTTCCCCTGATGCAGGACTCCTTTGAGCTGCCTGACCCAGAACTTTTGCCCCTACTACCCCAAAATCCTTAGTAAAAGGCTGTGACTCTCAGTTCCCCTTGTGGATAGAGGGTGCTCTGCTGAGAATTGCTGCACTGTGAAATGCAGGTCCCTCAAGAGAGGCTTTTCTCGAATATTCTGAGATCATCTCACTGGGGTGGGGAGTCCTGAGTACCACCAACAGCCCCTCACCCAGATGTAACTGGTCACAGGCTCTGTCTGCCCCCTTTACCTGAAGTTCAGTTCTCAGTACAAGGCTCTGATATCATGTCAGAGACTACTCAGGGGTTGCTCTCCCGAGAAATCAGCACCTCCTGCTGCAAGGCAGGCAACAGAAGGTTTCAAGAATGTTCTCGGACCCTCTCTCTGAGATGGGGTTCCCTCAGTACTTATTCACTCCTCCCATTAGCCTAAGTGAGACAAGGCCTGCTCTACTCCTCCCGACTGAAGCCAGGCCTTCAGAACAAGGCTGGGACTCTACACTGTGGATCCCCTGAGTCAAAATCGGGCCCCCACCAGAGAACTACTCCCTGGAATGCTGGGATAAAAACATGATGAAATTGTTTGGTCCAGGTTCCATTCTCTGAGGTGGGGCTTCCCCCCTCCGCAACCCCTCAATGTGACCCCCATCAGGGCAGGGCCCTCTCTGCTTGCTCACCTGAAGTGCACAGCTCAGAAGAGGGCCTCCTGCTGCTCTGACCCAAAGCGGAGGCAGCGAGTGGATATCATAGCTCGTGAAGTGCACCGGGCCTTCCAGGGCTCACAGTAGGAGGGGAAAAGAATTCTTCAAGTCCCTCCTCCGCCCTAGGGAAAAGCTTACTGATTCTCGTCAGAGCCTGTGGCCTAGTCCTCTGAAAACCTGATTCTGCTCCCCTCCCCTGAGGCTGAAGCTCATTCTAACAAATCTGCCCCTGCGTGTTCAAAGGCTGAAGAGAAAGAAAGATCTGGAGAGTTGGGGGACCCTCTCTCTGGGTTGGAGCCTCTCCTTCCCCAACAGCCCATCACAATGAACCCTAAAATATGCTGCCTACTCTGCCCTCTCATGTGAAGCCTGGAACACCCAGCAGGATCCCCTCTTGCTCTAACCCAATAAGGCAAGTCAGTGGACCCCGCATACTGCAAAGTGCTAGGGGTTGACAGCAGAGGTGGCAAACTAGCACCCCATCTCTCCAATCTAGGTAGGAGTCATCTGCTTAGTTCCTGGCCGAAGCTGGATCCATGTCCTCTACGGAACTGAATCTGATCCCCTCCGAGGAAGAGCCTGACTCTCAAGCACCAGTGAGTAGCAATTCGGTCTCACTGGAAAATCC
>NW_004955498.1:4539409-4540230 GCF_000276665.1 Chinchilla lanigera | reverse complement strand
GTATGTATAGCTTTAGATTTTGTCATGTGAAAAGCCAGTTTTTCCAGCACCATTTACCTTTTCCACTGTTGGTTGGAGTGTAGACCAGTGTAACCACTGTGTAAATTAGTGTAGAGATTCCTCAGAAATCTAGAAGTACAATTCACATTTTACCCAGCTTTTCCCTTTGTCATTTCTCTGAAAGAATTAAAAACATCATACCTCCACTGAGTACGCAAACCATTATCGGTGCAGCACAGTTTGTAATAGTTGAATTTGGGAAAATGCTCAAATTCCAATCAAGCACTGTAATGGATAAAGAGAGGGGGGTTTTTATAAAATGCAATATTAATCAGTCATAAAGAAGGATAAACTTGGAGACATTTTTACGTAAATCAGTGGACCCTGAGACCATTTTCTTAAGTGAAATAAGTTGAGCCCAAGTGTGTAAATATCCTATTTTCTTTCTGGTGTGAGAAAATGAAAGTGTAAATGAGGAATAAAATATATACTAGATATTATCAAGTGGGAAGGCAATGCTAAAATGAGAAGCAGAACTAGGTAGTGGGAAGAGGAAAGGAAGAAAGGGAAAAGAAAAAAATTGAGAAAAGGGAAAATAGTAACAAAGCATTTGTAAATGGGGGAAAGAGTGGTTGAAGATAGGGCATAGGAATGGAAATAAAAGAGGAATTAAGTACAAATACCTATGAGGAATGTGATCATTATGGATATCTAAAACGTACCAATAAAATTATTTAAAGAAAAAGGTTCGAGATCCCATGAAACAGGAGTGGCAGCAGGCAATGTCTTTTCAGGACAGACTGTAATTCTGTTTCCTTGGG
>NW_004955498.1:4531934-4533013 GCF_000276665.1 Chinchilla lanigera | reverse complement strand
AAAAAAAAAATCTGTGCTACCAAATGTGTCAGAAAAGTCAGCATATTTCACAGTGGGCAGGTAGAGCCTGGTTCTAAAACATCCTTTTGAACACAGAGGGCACTTGGACACACACAGTAGGAGATTTCAGAGCTGTGCCTGCACAGAAGATGATTATGTGAAGATACAGTATGCCTGTGGCGGCCTGCAAGCCAAAGGAATGCGCTTAGCAGAACGCATCCCTGTGGACAACTCCTTCCCAGTCTTCCAGCCTCCAAGACCATGAGAAAATAAATGTCTGTGGTTTAAGTCACGCAGCCAGTCCACGTGATTTCATGGCAGGCTGAGAACTCATGCAGATGTATAAGAATGCATTACTTCTCTTCACTTTCTTTTGCCAACTTCCCCAACACACTGCTTAGTGACTTCTAATTTCACCATCCTCCATTCAGCAGAACAAACCACCTATGAGTTCAAGCCTTCTGAGACCTCACAGGTTTATTGAGCATGTTTAGTGGTGTGCCACACAGATGGCCTGTCCTGCTGAAAGTTCTACATGCACATCATTCATATATCCATCCTGTTATTCTTGAGTGCTGTTTTCTCGGATGTGTCTTGGAAGTCTTATCTCATACTACTGTTCTAGTCATCGGTTTCCATTCTGGTCATCTGTGCAGTTGTCCTGCCTGTTGTTGAAAGTGTTGTGAATTTATCAGTTAGTGCTCCCACAACTAATGACAACAGACTGGGGGGCATGAAAAATAAATATATCTACTCACAGTGATGGGTGGGACTGCAACCGGATGCAGGTGCCAGGAAGAATATTGGTATCTAGTGAGGCCTCTACTACTTGTTTGCTGTTGATCACCTTTTTATTTTTCCCCCTACAGTACTGATTATTAACCCCAGGATATGCCGCATGCTAGGCCAGCACTCTACCAGTGAGTTACATGTCCAGTGTTTTTTTTTTTTTTTTTTTTTCAATTCTGAGATAGGGTATCTCTAAAATGCCCAGTGTGCCTCTTAATTTGTGAGCCTCTTGCTTGAATACTTGAACAGCACCTCTGGGATTATAGGTGTAGAATTCTGTTCCTGGCTGA
>NW_004955498.1:4524298-4531834 GCF_000276665.1 Chinchilla lanigera | reverse complement strand
CATCATCCATTCCTACAGGGTGAACAGGGGATCATTTGTTTGTAGAGGGATGAAAGAGGTTGGCCTCTTCTGTTCATCCAGTGGCTTGGATCCCCACTGGGTACCACAGTATCAGCATATTCAGGTGGAGGTCCAGAGAACAAGGTCTCTTCACTGTACTCTCTGGAAGTGCCTGCTTCTGTCCGCAAGGAGCTGTGCCCATCTGAGGGTATGTGTCCTGCTTCCCTGGGTTCCAGAGTCAGAACACAGGACACAGTTCATTCTGAAACCACAGGCAGAGTTGTTCTCATCCGTTATGGCCCCGTCAGTCTTGCCTCATTTCATCACTTGATGCTGGACACTGCCTGGCACCCTCACTCTGGCGATGCCACTTTCCTTCTCTGAGTCCTCTGGTCTCCTTCAACCCAGGCTGCAGAGCTCAGGAACCTCCTGCCTGCTCATCATGCTTGTGATTACCCTAGGACCCCAACAGGGGCAGGCTATTTTGGGGACTTCCCATTCTAGGGACTGAGACACCCTCCTGTTTGACTAAGGCTCTCACCATTCTCAGGCCTGATGCATGGAAGTTAGGGGACTGCAATCCAGCAATCATGCCAGAGATTGGTACCAAGGGCAGAGATGTCCTCCAAGGGACTCCTCTGGAGGTGTGGCCTTGGTTCCCTCCCAGACTCAGTGTACCCTTCTTAGACCAAGGCTCTGACACCTGGAGACCTCTGAGCAGAAAAAGTTGCAGCTAGGGGTGCGGTGTTTGACAAGACAGCTCTGGGATGCAGAGCTGAGGACAGCAGGAAGGCGGGATTAGCCTAGGACCCTTTACCTGGGGAAAGGATTCCTCATTCAGCCCTCAGCATCTCCCCTTGACCTAACAAAGCTGGGGGCCTCTCATTTCCAGAACCCAAAGGAACAGTGCATAAAATAAGGGTTTGATTCTGAGAGCTCATGAGGCGAATGTGGGTGCTCAGCTTAGCATTCTGTTCCAAAATGGACAGGGCCAGCCACACAGCCATTTCTCAGTTGTTTGGGAACTCTCTGTTTGGAGAACAATTTCATTCCCCTGTAGTGTCTCGCCATGACCCCTAAAAAAGCCAAGCCCCTCTAAGGATGGACCCCACAGCCAGACTCTCACACTCAGGGTCCCCTGGGGTGGATATGAGAGAGGGGTGTCCTCTGCCCTGTGTGGTGCAGGGCTGGGAAAAGAGGCACAGCTGCATGATTATTGAGGGATCTCTACCTGCTGGGGGGCTTCCTCCTCCCCAGGAGCCTAAAGATGACAACAGAGCCCAGGTTGTTGTTTCTGCCACAACCTCAGAACAAGGCTCGAACTGTCCAGTTTGGTTCCCTGGGGCAAAGGGAGCACACACCCGAGAGTCATGCCCTAGGGAACAGAGGACCGCAGAGGGAGAGCTGGATTATTCTGGGATCTTGCCAGAGTGGGGCTTCTCAGTGCCCCAGGGAAGCTCCTCACCATGAGCTAGCTAAGGCCAGGTCCTGCCTCATCTCCCCACAGAAGCACAGACCTGAGGACAAGGCTGTGACTCCCAGGACTCCTGTGCTGACGAGGGGGAGGGCCTCATCCTCCCAAATCTCCCCCTGTGTGGTGCAGTTCCAATAACAGGCGGATCTGGATCACTGTGGTTCCTCTACCAGGGGACAGGTTTGCTTGTTCCCTCACAACATCTCACATGCACTCACTAAGCTTAAGACTTCCTTATTCCTCATAGCCACTCACTATAACCCCTACCTGTGCCCACTCCTCTCTGCTCCCCTCACTTGAAACCAGGAACTCAGAGGAGACCTCAACTCTCTCTGAGCTCACAAGGACATGTCAGTGGAGGTTACAACCAGCAACATGCCTGGGCTCTCCCAGGGCTGACTGAATGGCTGGAATGACATACTTGGGGTACCCTCTTTCCTCCCTAAGGGTCATCACTTGCTTTCCTGTCAGAGCCAGGATCCAATCTGCTATGGACCTGAGTCTGTTCCACTCACACCAAGGCTGTACTCCCAAGATCCCCTGGGTGTCAAGACATCTCCCTAGAAAATCCTTTCTAAGGGTGCAAGGCTGAATAGGGAGAATGGCCTAAACTGTTTCTTTGGGGTCCCGCTCTTTGGTTGGGGCTTCCTTACAGAAACCACAGCCCTTCATCTGCACCTGCTAATTGAGCTCAGGTCTCTCTGTTACCCTCACCTGTAGCATGGAACTCAGAACACGACTGTCAGGTGGATCTGGTGCCACAGATCAGGCTGTCCGTGGATGTCACAAGTAACGGTGGGTCCAGGGTCCGGCTGCAGGAGCAGAACAGGATTCTGCTGGTGCCCGCTGTTCTCCCTGGGGTCCGCAGTTATGTTCCCAGCAGAGCCTGGGCTGTGGTTCTTGCTACCTCAGTCAGCTTCCCTCGATCTCCAGGAGTGCCCTGCGGTGGCAGTCATGCGATTAAGGGGAAGTGTTCAGGCTGATATTGCTGATCTGGGTCTCTAGCGCTGCCCTCTCATGCAAGGCTTGGAGGTTCAGGGATTTGGTGACTCCTCAAGGACAGCCACATCCTATGAGATCTTGTCACCAGCCAGAGGCAGACCTCCCAACTCTGTCCTTCTATAAGGCTGATGTTCAGTGGGAGGAGGGTGGGCAGCGGAGAGAACTGGAGTGAGTCCTGCTTCTGTGAGGGGATCCAGCTTTTCCTATTCCAGATCATCATTGTCACCTTTCCGTGCTCACTTAGACTCTGCACGCTATGGAAAGTCTCTACCAAATGTCTCTGTGGACTTTATTTCCACAGAAACAGAAAGTGTGTAAGCTGTCCATCGAGATTATACTAACATAAAATGTATTTGCACATGTATTGGTTTATATATGTCTAATGAATACATGCTTATGTACATTTTTTACAAATCCATTTGCACAGGGAGGCAGGTACACTACATATGCTTATTTTAATAAAGCATATTCGCTATTACTATGAATGATTCAATTTTTACTTACTATTCTATTTCTTTTATATGACTTATATTCCACTAAAATAGTGATTGTTTTCAAAGCCAGTTCTCGCCCACCAGAGTGGTTTCAGATGGTTATAAGCACAATTTCTGGAACCACATTGTTTGTCGCTTCTTTCCTCTTGCCCGGTGTTACCCGTAGGTCTTTGGCATGTCTGGTATGAGGGGCTGCCTCAGCCCGCGCAGTGCTACAGAGGCAGGAGTTTTGAAACTTTCCTCTGGCTGATGCTGTCATGTGCTACCAGTGCAGCCCTCAGCTTTCCTGCCCCTAACCAAACTCAGGGACAAACTCCACAGTCCTCAGTCTCCCCCAGGCCTTCCGCATGTTTTGATGTTTACATCAATTTGCTCATGTGTGTTTCTTTTCTCTTCTCTCTCTCTCTCTCTCTCTCTCTCTCTCTCTCTCTCTCTCTCTCACTGTTTCCTTGGATAATTTCTGAAGCTCAGACAGTTACCAATACTTGTTTGTCATGTTGCTACTACAACCACCACAACTGCAAGGACCAAAGGGTTAATTGATTCATTTTCTCAGTCTATGCTAGGCTGGCTCCAAGGCAGAAACAGCATGGGAAAATGTCTTGGAGCTACAAAGATGCTCAGTTCATGGTGGCCGGGAAGCAGAACTGCAGAACAGTGCCAGAGTGGGAGGGCCAGACGCCACAGATATGAGGTCATGTTTCCATGGCCCTCACTCACACTGCCAGGGCATGCCTTCTTAAGCTGGAAGGTTAACCTGTTTGTCAAAATCTCATGATTAAGGATCAAAATTCATCCCCTGCAAACTTCACACCCAAACATCTCTTTAAACATATTGTCTTCAAATGTAAACAACAGTATCAAAGTCATAATTCAACCCAACATAGTACAAAAATCCTCTCATATGATCAGAAGTAAAATAATCTCTTCCCCAAAGTCTGAACAATTCTAGAATTTTTAAAAAGCCAAAGTCTATGTATCTCCTGAGGCTCAACAGAAGCTCTTAGCTTTGAACAGATGATTTGAGTTTGTATCCAGTATCACCTACATGCCAAATGCCTACCATAAAGGAACAAAGTATTCAGAAGTATTCTTTACTGTGTGTCCAAGGCGTACCTGCCCTGCTTGTTTTAGTATTCCTGAATACAAATGTGTCTTGTGATGAAAGTATGCATTCATTGATGTGATTTTTCTTTATCTTCTAAAAGTCCCTTAATTTGCATGGTTCATATCATAGTTTGAGCCCTGCAGACCTGGTATAACTTGTTCCTGCTTTGGGTAGGGAAATGCTCGACTGTTGTCAAATAAGATACAGAACCATAGATTGAGCTGTGGATCTTGGTCGTGGGGTTACCTCTAAGTCATACTCGAGGCCGACCTCCCCGCACCCAATTTCTCCTGCAAACTCTGTGAGGGAGAGTCCTCTACCAAAGCCCCCATGGAGGGTTTAGTCCCCGAGCCAGCAATGTGGCAAATGCATGAAAATAGACATGGGGATCTGCAATTGAAGAGGCTCTGGCATGACCAATTGCTCTCAGTGGAATAAAGAACCCAGAGTCAGAGTGCCCATGGCTTTTCCTGATTCTACTCAGGGAGCCACATGGGAGTCATGGCAGAGTGCATGGGAAGAGAAACATTGAAGGTCTGGTGCATAAGGAGAAAGAGACTCTTGCACCAGACACAGAGGCTCCCCAGTTAGTGATGCAGCAGATAACTTGATGTTTAGAAAGCTGGCACATTTACTGCCAGGAAGGTACAAATCTTTTTAAGGCTCATGGCCTTTGCTGAGATGTTATTGCATATCTTAGCCCTGGAATCTCAGAGGCTCTTACTCAAACTCCCATTCCAGCTGTCAGTGGGGGACAATTCTCACTCGCATGCTTCAGTGAGGCATGTTGTCATCGGGGCCAGACTCGATCACATTCTTCTGACCAGTTAAGGGAACATCTGCTTCTACATAGCCAGCTCTGCACATCTCAGCAAACAGGCTTGAGGTAAAGGTAAGGTGAAGATGGAGTCAAGGGGTTTCATTTCTCAGGGGAACATGGCTTGGTGGTCTCCTATACTTCTGAAGACCCACTTAATTTTCGAGAAATATCTTGCAATGTGTCTCACCCCAGTCTGCCAGGTTCATGTTTGGTGGCAGTGCTAGAGCAACTTCCTGATAAGCTCAGATACGGCACTTCGTCTTAGCTCAAAGGCCAAGGAGCAATTGTAACTTCCTTCACTGTCTATGGTACAACTTAAAATTGCCTGGCATGGGGCCTGGGATATAGCTTAGAGGCACAGCACCTGCGGGCAAGCATGAGGTGTGAGTTGGATTCCTGTTACCAAAAAAAGAAAAAAAATCACATGGCAGTCCTACACATAGTGATTTCAACATCAGTCTTGTTGACATTTATTTTTAAGGGTTGACAAAACCTATACAAACTCATTGTCAATTTCAGCAGGTTTTGACGAATAGGTATTTGAAGGAAGTATGATTACCATATTTTTTAGAATAGATTTTCTGCTTAAAATTTCACTGCCTTCACATAATCAACCTTTCTTTCCTTACTCCTCCATGATCAGAGTCAGTCAGGAATCTTTTATCATCTCTCTCACTTTATCTTCTTTAGAATATCACTATAATCATCCACTGTACAGTTCCTCAGAATGATGTTGGTCAATTTGGCCTTCTTTCTATTTTCTCACTTAATCTATTCAAAGATATGTCAATTTCATTAATATTTTTTAAATTTAAGTTTGCCTTACATTAATTTTTCCACTTATTATTAATTAATTAAATAATTCATTCATTCATCCATCCATTTTGGTACCAGGAATTGAACTGGGTGCCTCGCCCTTGCCAGGCAGGCACTGCAGTGCTGAGCTGTATCCTCGGCCCCTCCTCTTATTTTTATCCTCTGTTTCATGCTTTCTACACTAACTTTCAATTTTTCTCCTGTGTCTACACTAACTTTCAATTTTTCTCCTGTGTCTGCACTTACTTTTGTGCCTTCATTCTTTTCCTCTTTTTCTGTGTTGTAAGAGGGGTTATTGTTTGAGGTCATTTTTCTTTTTAATGTAAGCTATATAACTTTCATTTCTGAGTCATATTTTCTCTGCATTCATGTCTCTCGTAATATTTTTTTTTTGTTCTACTTCTTTTACTTTCTACAGTGGTGGGAATCAAACCCAGTGCCTTATGCCTGCTAGGCAGGAACTCTACCAAGTGAGCTATAGAGCAAGCCCAAGTGATGGGCATGTTTTGTTGCTGTTGTTCATTTCAAGGTACCTTTCAGTTTGTGTTTTGATAGGTGCTGTCCTCTGTGGGTTGCTGTCATGGACTGAGTTCTGTCCCCTCACCACCAAATTCATATGTTGGTCCATTGTAGGACCTCAGAATGTGACTCTGCTTGGCCATAGTTTCTTTCAAAAGGTCATGGAGGTAAAATGAAGTCATTAGGCTGAGCTCGAATTTCATCTGCCTGGTGTCCTTCAAACCAAGGCAAAGACTAAATAAATCCCCTCTCTTCACTTGTTTTTAGTTACTTCCTGCTTGTTAACTTGAAGGATCATCAACTTTGGAGTTTCTGCAGCCAAGATATTTTTTAATGTAGTTTAAATTTTTGTTTGTTTTTACATTTTATTTTTAATTTTTATTAACACATATTTACCATATATAATGATTACATTCATCATAAGGAATTTGTACCTGTACATTATATGCCTTGATACTTCTTTTTCGCCATTTCCCTCCCCTCCCTTCAACCCTTCTCCCCAATTTGCAAAGCTTTGTTTCCATTTTTCCCTTCCATTCTCTTTATCCTCCCTTTTCCTTCTCCCTCCCTTATTTTCCTTCCAACTTGCACTTGTTCTTCCCATTCCCTGATATCTATCCTCCATTTTGCTCCGTATTTCCTCTTTGAATTTCTCTCACAAGATAACATTGTTTCTGATTTATTTCGCTTAAAATTATGTTCTTGAGTTACATTCATTTACCTACAAGTGACTTAATCTTACCCTTCTTTATGGCAGAGTGGTACCCCATTGTGTAAAAATACTGGTTTTTTTATCCGTTTGTTTTTAGTTACCATTGTGGCCATATGTGCTCAATAGGCATATGTGCTGTTTCTAAGTTTTAGTTATTATAAGTTGTGCCGCTATAAACATGGTCATGAATGTATCCCTGTGCTATGAGGGTTTTAACCTGTTTGGGAAGATAACTAGAAGTGGCACAGCTGTGTCCAGGGGAACATTTATAGCTCTGGCACTAACATAGCTATAGGTGTTGCCCTTCCCAGATTGGTCATTATGGTGATGTTTTCCTAACTTATTTTTTTCGGGGACTGAGAGGCTGTTTTGTAGACATCATTCACAGTTTACTGGAATTTGGGCAAGGGTCCAGTGGGTGAAATTTTAATGTCAAAGACCCAAAGATTTCACAATCAAATCACAGTAATGTTTCAGTTTTCAGAACATGGGCGAGTTATGAAGATTGATTGTATACATACAGTCCACTGATTCCTTTGTGTCCAGATACTGTTATAGTTTGTGTCTGGGTGTCCCCCCAAAGCCTCATGC
>NW_004955498.1:4484952-4520978 GCF_000276665.1 Chinchilla lanigera | reverse complement strand
CCCAGTGTGCCTCTTAATTTGTGAGCCTCTTGCTTGAATACTTGAACAGCACCTCTGGGATTATAGGTGTAGAATTCTGTTCCTGGCTGATGCCTGAGTCTGCACATGGTCTCTTCTCTGTATGTGTGGAGAGAGAGAGAGATGGACAGACAGACAGACAGAGAGAGAGAGACAGAGAAAGAGAGAGAGAGAGACAGACAGAGAGACAGAGAGACAGAGAGTGACATGGACAGAGACAGAGAAGGGGAAGGGGAAAGAGAATGAGAATGAGAAAGAAAAAGAGAAAGAGAATGAGATTAGAATGAGAGAAGGGAAAAGAAGGAGGAATAGAGAAAAGGAAGATTGACACCTCTTGTCTCCACCTATTCTAATGAAAGGGCAGCCAGTGTATGGACACAGGGATCCACACTTACGACCCAGTTTAACTTTAAGTACCTTCCTCAGGCCTGTAGATCCAAAAGAAGTCAAATTGGAGGTTGGAAATTCATTTTTGAATTATTGAAATTTTAGAGATACATTATTGTGGAATATAATGGGTAAATTCATCATTGGGAGTTGTACATGTACATAATAAACCTTAATTTTTACTACCACCTCCCCTCCTCCCACCTGCCTCCCTCTATCTCTAGGTACCTTTCCCATTTGGAAAACATCTATCTCTCTGTTTTCTGTTATTTACATTTTATATTACTCTTTAAATTAACTATTCTTTGAGTTTTCTATATAAGAGAAGGCATGAAATATTTCCAGCATGTTGGTCTGTTTCATTTCACTTCAGGTCTCAAGGTGTTATGGTCAGCATTTATAGAAGATTAGATGTAGTACAGGACACATGATTCATAGGATTATTTTATAGTGTACATTCAAAGAGTCAAATACAGAAGAGTGTCAGAAATCTGTCAATACAGTAGAAACCAGGGCTGGGGATTTAGCTCAGTGGCACAGCGCCTGCCTGGCAAGTGCAAGGTCGTGAGTTCGATTCCCGGTACCGGAGAAAAAACAAAAACCAAAAACAAAACAAAAACAAATTCAGTAGAAATGCAAAAAGTCCAGTTGAGTGTCTGGATCCCATGGCAATGACCTGCAAGACTCTAGCTGAAGACCTAGAGCCCATAGCAGTGCCCCCCACAAATCCAACTGGAGGCCTAAGCCCATGGCAATGTCTCATGCAAATCTGTAACAAGGATCTGCACTGGAAAGACACAAAAGTCAGTGGTGGAAGCTGGAAAGCCTGCGCCAGTGCGATGAAGGATCTGTGCCAGCAGGCTGAAGAATCTGCACTGCACCCAGGAAGCGATGCTCAAGGTAAGGACGAGAGCTCCCCCAAAGAGGACCGCAGCCATCCTCAGTGACAGTGAGGCCCTGAGCTCCTCTGATGGTAACAACTGAGTTCATAGCAGGAAAATCAGTGTGGCAGGCTTCTCCAGGAGAATCAACAGCGCAGCATCTTCCCCTCCAGTTCTCCTTTTATGCCCTTGGCAACAATCCTCAGGTGGATCTTCCACACTCAGCTCCACTCTGACTCAGTTCAACTGGGTGTTCCAAGTTGACTATTAGTTAATCCACCACACGAGGTAAACACATTTTCATAGAAAGGCTCAAATATATCTTTCTACATCTCAGAGTGGTATGTCATTGTGTAGTTATACCACGTTTTCTTTATCCATTCGTGTGTTGATAGAGAGGCCAAAGTGTACCTCCACGATTTAGGTGTTACTGGTTCTGATGCTCTAAAAATGGATATGAACACATCACTGCAATATGATGTCTCTTAACTATGTCTGGAAGATACTGAGAAGGGGAGCAGTGAAGTCCAGTGGATTTGGAATTTTGATGTCTGTAGCATCTCGCGATGTCCATACTGATTGTATTAGTTTATATTCCTAACAACAATGTAGAAATGTTCCTTTTGTCCTATATCATTGCCAGCAGTTCTTTTTATTTCACTGTTAAGTACCGCCATCCTTTCTGGAATAAGGGGGAATCTCAAAATTGTTTTAATTTGCACTTCTCTAATGGTCAGAGATGATGAAATTCTTTTCATTATATTTCTAAATTATATTTTATTTTTATATTATATATTTCTTCATTGTAGTGTAAAACCTGAAAGAGTGAATAAAAATAAGGAGGTATGATAGACACTGTGAAATGAAAAGAAAATGCTCAAAGGTAAAGGGCAACTGGGATGTGGGAAAAAAGAAGGGAAAAAGGAGAACTTTTGTATGTATATATGTATATACAGGATATTTAACATAGTTTAACTACTGTCTTCTATTTCTTTGCTGAAAGAAACAGTTAATGATTCCTTGATTGATCAATATTGCATGTCTCTATTTGTTTTCCTGAGAAACCACTTTGAAGATACCAACAGGTAATACAACAAGCATTGTTAATTTCCTACCACTTTGTTTGTAACTTTGTATTGTTTGTATTGTTCTTTTGCTATTTTGTAAATGGTTGTCTGTTCGTTAATGTTTTTCTTCTTTCATTTTTAAAATAAAAAAGAAATTATATTTCCATGTAGTGGTTATAAACTTTGGAAACTAAAATTATTTAATACCATTTTCAATAATGTCAGCCAATAAAATATTCACACAGAACCAAAAGAAAAAAACATGCACAGTGAAAGAAAGCACGGAAGGTTTGTCAGGTTTCCCCACTTTAACAATTGGGTACCCAATATATGTTCTTTTTTAAGGGAATAAACTATGTGATTAATGAAATTTTACTTTCATCATCTGTTCATCTCCACCGTATACAACGCTGCTACCACAAAACTAGAGACAGGTGAATAGGCAGCTTAATATTGCCCAGAATCAGAAAGCACACTTGAAGCCTCTACTGGGGTAGAAAATTTAAACAGTAATTGATGATTTCTCAGAGACTCAGTGTAGGAAGCTTGAGAATTAAAAACTATCATTAACTGCATTTTCCCATTTTTTTTTCTCTTTGCCTTTATTATCTGTGCTTTGTGGTCTTGTCCAAAAGTGCCTTTCCCCAGTTCAATGCCCTGAAGTGTTTCCCACCGGCTCTCTATAACTCGATCTATAATTTCAGATATGGTTTCAGCATTCCATCTGTTCTGGTCTAATACAATTTAATCTAGCAAGTAGGAGTCTAGGTTCATTCACTCGCACATGGACATCCAATTTCCCCAGCACATACACAAAAAGTCCTGTCCTATTTCCACTATGTACTGTTATTGTATGAAACAATCTTTCCAGATGATGGACAAATAAGACAGAAGCTTTAAGTGTGGTTCAGAGTTTCCAAGGTTTCAGTCCACGGTCCTTAGGCAAAGATTAGGTGCCTGCGCTAAGGCAACAAATTATGGTAGAGTATGTTCTGCACTTACCTCTTCACCTCATGGCAGCTGGAAAGCCTGAGAGGGAGGAGGAGACCAGTGTCCCACAACCCCCTTCAAGGGCACTCCTCCAGTAGATTAAGACATCCCACTAGCTGCAATCTCTGAAAATCCATACCTGACAATGACCCCACAGCTTGTCCACCAAGACTTTAACCCATGAGCCCTTGGGAGACACTTATGTGAACCATAGCGAAGGAGTTGCCCGGAGTAAGGCTGCAAGCTGGAAACAGATTCTTTTGTGTGACCCTGCCTCAATTAACTGCGGATAAGAAAGGCTTTGGTGGGCTGAAGCTCTCCCGGCAGGAAGAGATTGGCACACGGCAAAAGCAATGTCTTTTAGGTGTAGAACTGGGCTTGAGATCAGAACGCATACGAAATTATAGACAGTGCAAACGCAGTAGTTTTGTAGTGATCCAGAGTGAAAAATATAGGAATATTGAATTAAGCATAATTGGGAGATGATTCATATTAATGAACCTATGAGAAAAAAAACACCAAATTTGAGGATATCTACATTTTAATGCTCAGAAGAGAATTCATGACCAAGGGGTACTGAACAATCTGGACAGCATGAGCTGCCTGGTTCGTAGCTGCCAGCCTCTGTCGCTGACAGCATCAGTGCTGCCCAGCGGCCTGCTGTGTGGAGCAGCTGCGGTGGAGGGAATGCAGGGTCTGTGTGAGGTCACGGGCATGGGACCCCAGTCGTCAAGCAGCTACTGCGCTGCCCCGTGTTTAATGTTGCCAGGAACAAGGACCAGAGCTAAATCCCCATTCCTCTGGCATTCCTCAGGGCCACAACATAAATATATGTGGATGAGTAAATCCCAGAGGGGCCAGAGAGTCTTCTTACTGGAAATTGTACGTGTGCCAGGGAAGGGTCTGGTTAAGTTGCTTGTTATGATTTGTCTGGCACAACTAACAGAATCCCTCAAGGGAGCTGGATTTATGAATTCAGGATATTTCATGTAATCTGACCTAGAGCAAGGCAGGGCCTCAGTGATCCACTGATAGGAGATGCAAAGTTGGTGTCTCATCCCGGGCCACACCAGGAGCTGCTTGTCCTCTGCAACAATGGAATAACTACTTCCAAGGGCAAAGGGGTTGCACATGAGAAAGTGGTAACCTGTGAGGATTAGATGTCATCTTCCTCAGTCACGTGCACTTAGATGTATTTTCCTCCCCTGCCAGCAATAAGTGGAAGACAGGATACAGTGACCAAGGTGGCAGGGACCCCCGCTTCTCATCACTCCCAGTGTCTTCCATGGTCATTTGTGCTTCCTGCCCCATAGGATTAGAATCTGACCTTCTCCACCTGTGCTGTCCAATGAGGTTTACCTATTTGCAGTTTACACTACATAAAATTGAATTTAAAATGTAGCTCCTCAGTAACACTAGTCTCATGGCAGTACTGAATGGCAGTATATGGTGCCTGGGTGCCATATTGGCAGTGCTTGCTAGGTGTTTGTTTCTCAAGCAGAATCCTTCCATCAGGAGAAGCAGTGAGAGTCTTAGTGAACTTTGTGCTTTAGCTCCCACCTGGGCACTCCCTTCTCAGTACCGGGCATGGATCGTTCCACACTGGATCTTGTGCCTACTACACCAGTGCTGCAGGGCTGAGATAATCTCACCAACCCTTACCTTTGGGTCTCATTGTCCTTGATGCTTGGTGCCAGTAGCCTCAGAAAGGAGTCACTATTCTGTCAGGGGTAAATAATCCCAGTCACCTAAGTAGGCAGCAGTGTTCTTATATGTTAGGAATTGAAGAGGTGTCCCAGGGACACACTTGAAAGTGTCTGGGAATCCCCTGCTTGGTTTCTAAGGTAACTGGGCAAGGTCACTCTTAGTAGCCTGGACAGGGCATAGAGAGCAGGGCCTCAGAACCCTGAGAGTGGAAGGGGACCATTTGATTCCACTCCATGAGCTACCATGACTGGCAATAGAGCACGCAGCTACAAAATTTAGATGTTTTCCTTTAGAGATGAGCAGCTTATCCAAACTTTTTTCTGCCTAGTTCATGATGAACACGTCCTCCTCTACTGATCTCCAAAGAAGTGACAGAATGTGCAGATGCCTCCAGGCCCAGGAGACTGGAACCTGGCTTAGAGGAGGGTGAGGTGAGGACTGCTGGAAGTGATAAGGCAGAAGAGGAGATCGGCATTATCTGCCTGTACTTCTCTCCCCTCTCTGCTTAACTATGAAATGCCCTAGCTCACTGGGTTTGGCAAGAGTGTTCAAGAGTCTTAAAGTTGTGGACTACATGAAGGAAGCCCTGCAGTCAGCATCGGTGGCTGGCTCCTGCCCAGGGCCTTCAGGGTTCAGAGTCAGCTTGTTCCTCTCAAAGGGAACAAACATGCATGGCTGAGCCTCCTATGAGCACCAACACAGAGGTCTGGGTGCTGTGTGGACAGGGCGGGAAGATGAGTCCAGACCCACTGCAGCGCCTCCTATAGAAATGACTGTACTGAATAAGCAATGGGTTGGCTAATATTTCTGAGGCACAAGATCATCTAATGAACCCTCCTAAGGGCAAGTGAACTATAATGCTCCCAAGCCTAGAAAAGTGGGGAAGATAAGCTGTGTGAGAGAGGACTAGTAATGTCAACATAATTACTCACACCATAGGTTCTCACCCAAAAGTAACATGTAGGATTTGTGCAGATGGACTTCTTTTCTTTTTTCTTTTCTTTTCTTTTGTGGGAGGAGTCTTTGAGAGCATGTGATTGGCCTGGAAACTGTGCAGCCTTTTCTGGTGCCATCTACTATGAGGTACATCATCAATCTCATTTGCCTCTTGTAAAAATATTAGCAGGAGTGCTCTTGTTCTTCACCCATTAGCACTTGTCAGTACTTCCTGCACAATCACCTAAATCTCAGCAGGCTGAGGATTTTCTCCTGTCTTTGTATTCATGGCCAGCCGGTAACCTTTTTCCTGCAGTGCACACGCATCAGGAATAGAGACTTTAGATATATTGAAAACTAGGACATTCCTGTAGGGAGGGACACAGACCAGAAACAGGGCACAGAAGGAACACTGTATCTTTATTTTGAGATTCACAAAGAAGTACTTAGCACCTACTCAGAGGACTTCAGGGCCTGGAGGAGTTCCCCCACAGCAGATGTTTCTCTTTCCTCTACTGTGGTGAGCCTGGTCCTGCCTCCCCTGCAGCTTGTCAGGGAGCTGTGAGTGTGACCAGCTACATAAGCTCATGTGCCTGCACCGTGTCCTGTGGACTTTTTCCACTATCTCATTCTACTAAAGTCCTACAAAAATCTCAAGATGGTCTCAAAAACTATCCTAATTGACCTGTCAAGACAAGGAGTAGATTATATTTTGTGTCAAACTACTTATCACCTAATTGGGAGAGTTTGGTAGTGTCTCCTTCTCCTTTTCAGGCACATAATCCAGATTCTAAACATCATAGTGTTAAATTAACTTCTGTATCGAAAAGGTTGTTGCAATTGGAGCATTTCCAGGATGAGCAGTGGGACAGGTAGGGACTCCTACATGACACGGGCGAGGGCAGGTGATTGTGGGCAATTCCCCTGGGCATAGTGGGCACCCATTTCCTGCTAGGTTTTACATTCTGAATTCAGGCCAGGGTTCAGAGCCTTGGAATATGGTCTATCTACTCCCTGAAAGGTACTTTAAAATTTTCTCTAAGTATGGAAATAAATTTAGAAGTGCTGGGTTCAAGTTGGGAGGGATGGGAACTGGGTGACCTCTAACAACTTTACATTAAAAGTCTACTCCCGGCCTTGTCCTTTACTACATAGGGATCCCGAGAAGTTTCCATGACCAGTAGGCCTCAGGTTCCTGATCTATATAATGGGTTTGATACACACTTGTAGTGGTAAGAGCAATGGAATCTAAGAAGTGTATTAAAATACCTAGCTGTACTTCTGACATATATTGAATAAATGGTGAAAACCACTGGTTCTACTATTACTTTAACCTCAGACTCTGTCACTCTTCTACTGGAATATGTGTGTGTGTTTCCCAGGGAAGTTTCAGTACATAATGAAACAGAACAGAAAATCAGGCAAAAATGTTTCTAATAAACACTCCCTCATATGCTCTTTCCAACAGGATGTATTACTTGATTAGATATTGGAGACTCTGTGCTGAGAACAACTAACTCGCAGCTCCTGGAATCTGGGTGAGAAACCAGATTTCCCTCCCTGCCAGCTTCTCTTCGCTGAGACAACTATTTTCAGTCATACTGATACAGGGGAAAGAAACTCCCAACCTGAACGATATCTGGGATGAGTTTGTGTTCTCTAAAATCGAAGAATGAGTTTTAGAAACAACAGAGGCTAAGAGCAGAATATATTTATTGAGAGAAAGAAAGCTTCTGTCCAGGAGAGGGACAGAACGGGGCCTGAGTGGGTTGCCAAGGACCTTGCCCTTCCCAGGGACTTTATGGGGCAAAACCATGAGGTAAGGCAGGTCTAAAATAGGGAGAAAATGGGAAACTACAAGGTGGGCGTGAGGTGGGATGAAACTGTGATCAGCCAATAAGATTACAGGTATAACTGTTCAGGCAAAATTGATTAAATTGGGATCAAATAGGGAAGCCAGTCATATAGCTAGGGGGCATGAATACAGAACAGGGGCTTTTCCTGTGGGGGGTTGGGCTAATGGCTCTTTCTGGCTTTTTCAAGATAATTGTTACGTATTTAGCATATCAATCCCTGATGCTTGTACCTAGGGAGGTCTGTGGGTGCATTTGTTTAGTCTTTTGTCTTGAGGTCTGGCCCACAGCAAATAGATCTCCCTTTGCAAGGTATCTTCTTTTTCATGGTGGCTCTTTGGAGGGCCTGGCCCTGTCTGACTGCCTATAATATTTTTATCTAACTCAGCTGCCTGTAACAATATCCGCATCAACAAATGTCTAGCCTTGGGGATTACAAGGCCTCTATGAGAATGAAGCCTAAAAACCCGGCCATTCTAGTGACAAATCTAGCTCAGCACAGATGCAGGTCGAAGAAACTTCAAGCAAAATTACACACCCTGTCATCCCAACATCTACCTCCTTCAGAAAGAAAATAATGGAAAACTGGCCCAGGTCTCGTCCTGCTGTTACACAGGGGAAGGTGCTCGCAAACAATGACAAGGGTCTCTGAAAGGAGGAGCACTGGGCCAGGCAGTCATTTGATCACTTGGGTAACTGGCTAAAGCAACTGGCCGGATCCTCCTGTCCTTCCTGTAAGAGTGTGAGGCAAACTGGGCTCACGAGGGGAAGCTGTCCCGGAAAAGCCAGTCACCCTGGCACTGTAAGACGCTGGTAAATGGACACTCCCAGCTGACAGGAGAGCACCTGGTCAGGGTCATAATGGCCTCACTTCTCCTGAGGGTCACCCTTATGTCGCAGGAAATCTCTGAAGGTGCTGGGCGGAAGTCCGCTGGTTCTGTCCCTGGGTAGGTCCACTCTTCTCATCAAGGGATTCCTCTCAGCTTCACCCAACATCTAAAAGCACTGCCCCGAGCAGTCCTCCATGCGCTCAGGCTGTCCTCTCAGGCCCAAGACTCCTCATCTGAGGGCCTGGCTGGGCCACCTTGCAGCTGCATTAGATCAACTCCGCAGAAGGACTGCAGTTACCCCAAGCCCCAAACTTCTGTGGCTCAGCACACACCTCTGGCTGCGCTCTGCCACCCCCGCAGGGCTCTTTTTCACGCCCTTTAATTCCTTGAGGACAGCGTTCTATTTTCCTGACATTTGTGATACTCCTGGCCCACACCATCTTACGGGGTAGACTTGATTCTGCTCCGTGTAGTGTACTCATATCTCCACCGCAGACACAAGGCCTTCCAAAGGCAGGCGTGCAATAAGAGTTTAGAAATGTACATGCCCAGGAGCAAATGCAGTAAATTTCCCCAAAAGGATAAAGAAGCAATCGTATACAGGTGTAGGTACAATTTAATATTACAGATCAGTAGCCGAAAGGAATAAGAAGCTAAGGGTTGTTTTCAGTCTTATCTTTATTTCTGTACTTCATCTCACTTGATTTAAACTTTTTTCACATTACAAGGGATTTCCTATTCCAATCCTTCCTTTTTTTTTTTTTTTTCCGTTTTTCTCCGGTACCGGGAACCGAACTCACGACCTTGCGCTTGCCAGGCAGGCGCTTTGCCGCTGAGCTAAATCCCCAGCCCCTCCAATCCTTCCTTGTCACAAATAAAATGAAAAGTTTCTTAGTTTGCTTCATATAAAGGAAAGACTCTCACATTGGAAGGGAAACACAAAATTTATTTGTGATCAGTATCACACAAAATCAAGTTTACATCAGATATCACAATCAGATATCTTCATGCTGAAACTAATATTACATTTAACATCAGCACCGTTCCAAAAATAAGATGTGCCAGCTACTTCAATCTTGCAAAAAAGGAACAAGTTTTCAAAAAGTCATAGAGAAAGCCAGTGCTAGTTTCCAAGCAACCCAAATAAAACAGACGTCAAGGTAGCACACACAGTATTTCCATAGTCCTCCTCTAGCCCTTCACAGCTTAGAAAACTGCCTGGCTGCTGAACCATAAACCTAAGAATGGGCCTCGCCTCACAAGGGGTGGGAGCTAATCTACTAATGTAGTTTTGGAAAACTCCATGTCCTTGGCATCCACTTTACCATTCAGGGGCTCTGACCCTATCTTGCTCCTCTCTCCAAGCCTCATCATACAGAACTGGGTAAGACCTGGGATCTCTCCCATGAATCCTGGCCAAATGCTGTAGGAGTTTCATCTTGCTCGTTTCAGCATGAGCCCTTGGACCCCACAGGAATTCATATCGAACAGGGTAACTATTAGGAATCTGCTGGTATTCCAGGTACCCTTCCCGTACCAAATCCACAGTGAGGAATTTCCAGGGCTCCCCAATTGCAACATTATCCCTCCGAGCTAACATCTTCCTCATTCTCAGTACTTGTGCTATCTCCTCCTCACTGGCAGTGTTGCCTTTGATGAAGATGACCGTCAGGATGACTATGAGGACACTGATTTGTGGAAAGCTCTCATAATCATCATTCAGTAATCCATTATAAGTGAGGCCCAAGAAGGGCACAAGCTCATATAGGTGACTGGCGGCATCCACTTCCCTCATACGAATGCCAAAGCCCAGACACATGCACTCACAGAAGTCCCTGAAGATCAGAGGGAATTGCTCATGGTAATCAGGGTCCACAGTGCACAGCATTTCTTCCATGGTGACCTGCTCCTTCTTTTGATACTTGCGGAGCAGGAATGGCACCAATTTATCTAACTTGTCATTTAGACACACGTGGCGCAGGACCTGAGCCAAGTTTGAGTCCTCTGACCGGCTCTGGCCCTCCACACCTTCTCTAGAACTGTTTCTACATTGCCACCCTTGATTGGACCCCACAGTGGTTGGGGGAGAGAAAATGCCCCAAGGATTCTGAGGACAGCTTGGTGTCACAAGCCGCTGCCCTTCATCTGGTGCGGGCCCAACTACAGCATGGGAGGATGGAGATGCACAGGGAGCAGGGACTGCTGCTTCCTCCCCCGCATCCTCAGGAACTTGCGCACCCATGAGGACCTGTGTATTTCTTTGGGTCCGATGGCCTCCCCCTAACATGTTGTGTTTTTGCCCTTGACCATGGGGCATCATGATGTTCGGCGTGGACAGTGAGACCTTGTTGTTGAAGACTCAGAAGCCTGGAGGAGAGAGGGAGACTATTAGTGCTCTCAGCTGAGAACGACACACTCTTTGCCCCCCACAAAGGACTATTATAGATCTCCTCTTTTGGGGGTGCTCTACCCTTAACAACCTCCTGTCCCATGATCCTGGGATATGAAATCAGGCTGCTATGCAGGCTGCTGTGAACTCATAGGACAAGGCTCTAGGGGAGACTTTAGGGCATATGAACCCTGAGAATTATGAAGTGTCCTGCTCTGAGATAGGGAAATCCTTAGGTCCACATCAGGGCATGCACCTCGCATTGCCTCCTAACCCTGCCTTGGCCTCCTCTGCTGAGTGAGCTGAGGACATTTCTCCATAGCAAGACCTTCACCCCTCCTTCTCTGAGCTCCTGTAAGCGGCATGGTGACCCTGCTGTCCCTGCTCTCAGAGGACTGGTGAGCTGAACTTCAGAGCTTCGCAGTTTTCTGGGGGAATGGTCAACTCTATGCTCACTCAAAACCCTGGCAAACTCAAAAAAAGTGTCTTGCTCTTGATAGGCAGCAAAAGGCAGCCAAGGGCACACATCTGGCCACAGCTTCCTGGGGACAGCAAGTGGCATGGAAAAATTCAGTGAGTACCATGTGTCCTAGGAAAGGGAGCCTGTTCGGTCATTATCTAAAGGCATGTTTACAGGTACAAGTCTCTGCAATGACGTGGAGCCACCCTCTTTAAAAATCAGTGTTGTCTCTGATACTTTGAAAGAGGATGTAAGGGAATGGGAGTCCAACTGTGTTCCCTGGGTATGACTATAGGCTGAGGCTAGGATACTTTTTGTTCAGATGAGTGCTCTCCCTATGCCTCATCTAGGCCCTTGATAGACCCTGGGATCGTACTTCTGCAATTCCGATTCCAGTCCACTTGTACTCAGGATATCACTGCAGTGAGACCAGTCAGAGACTGAAGAGAGTAGAGTCAGCCCGACACCCCTGTTCAGGCAGCCTGGGATGACAGCAAGCACAGGTCCGATGTCAGAAGACCACACAACTGTCCGTGTACAGGTCAGGCGTACACTAACGCCTCCCTTATGGTCCTCAACTGGATACTTGTCAGATAGGGCAACTGTGTGTCTCCTGACCAGGTGGGGCTCCCTGTGCCAACTTGGAGATAAACCTCAGGTGGAGCCGCTCACCTCCCTGACATCTCCTGGATTCTCAAAAGAAATGAGCAGCCTCCCATTGTGCCACCCTCCATGGGAACATCAGCCCTGACAGAAATGTGTGTGCCCATGTTTCCTGTGATGCCAGCCTCTGTTGTAGTTTAAGTCTGGCTTTGCCCCAAGGTCCATGGGATCACAGGCAAGACCTCCAGGAGGTGACTGCAGCATGGCGGGGGCTTACAGCTGCCCTGCTCTTAGGTGGGGGGCCTGGTAGGAAGAGGAGGGTCACTGTCGTGTGACAGGGCAGGTCCTATCTTCCTTCCTGACTCCACCCTTCATCCTCTGCTTCCTGTGGGACACTGTAGTGAGCAGCTTTCCTCCCACCAATATCTTCCACTCTGCTGTTCTGCCTTAGGTCTGGATAACTATGGCCTGAAACTTCTGGAAACTGAGCCCAAAGCAACTTTTCTTGCACTGAACTGCAGATGTCAGCTTCTGTGTCTCTGTGATGAGAACGTAAGTAAGGTTTCCCCATGTGCTTCTGTAGCTTCTCAGCTTTCCTCCTGTCTGTGCCTGCATGTGAGATGAGCTGATCTCCCATAGTCCTCATCTCCTGGAAGACCCCTCTCTGCCCCCTGGTAGAAGTGAGCATGCCAATTAGAGCCTCCCAGGGCTGACCTGGAGAACAGGAAGACTCTCAGGGATCTGTTGTTTCTGGGCTGCAGACACCCTCAATCCTCAGAAAGGACCTATATCTTGGGTCAGTCTACTCGTAGGATCCTCCATTTACTAACCGTATGTAGCTCCCTCTACTGACTGTGGTCCCCTTTGGAACCAGGCCACAACTCCAGGAGTTCTTTCACCTGCAACCACTTAGTAGAACTTTCAGCAGTTTATAGACAGCCACCCTCCCCAGGGACTACGGACTGATAACAGGGGAAGCCATGCTATGTGGGGTCCTTTGTTTATGGCCGTGGGTTACCTTCAAGCCTTCAGTGCTGGAAAACAGCAGAGTGATGACCGGTAGCAATTCAGTGGCTCCAAGATTTGAAATTGACGCTCTGGAAAATCACACCTGGGGGAGAGGAAAAAATAAAAAAGAGAGAAGTAGATCACCCAGAATGTGGAAGAAACTGACTCAAATCTTGGAAACTATCAAGAACTCTTTCAAGAAATAAGGGGACATACGTACAAAAGAAAGAATTAAATTATGCTTATTTGCAGAAAACATGATCCTCTACATAAAAGACCCCCAAAGCTCTATTAATTAATAATCAAATTTGGTAGTGTAGAAGGTTATGAAGGCAACACAAAAAATCAATAGAGTTCCTTTACATTGGTAAGAAACTCATAGAAAAACACTTGAGGGAAATAATACTTGTCACAATAGCCCTGAGAAAAATAAAATATTTAGGAAGTAGCCTAAACAAGGAAGTGAAGGACCTTGACTACGAAAATTACAGTAGATTGAAGAGAATATCAGAAAATTAGGAGCTTTGCCCTCCTGGCAGAACCAACAGAGTCAAAATGATCATGCTTTTAACGCTATTTTACAGATTTAACACAATCGCAAGCAAATGGCTACCTAAAAGGAATCAGTTTACAGTAAGTGCTAACTAGCCTGTGGGGAAAGATGCGCAATTCCTTCATTGTTTGTGGGAATATAAACTGGAACTACTATGATGGAAATCAGCGTGGGGATTATTTAGTAAACTAATGATAAAAAGTATATCCAACTGAGATATTCATCTCCTAGGTATCTTCCTGTGAGAATTAAGGACATCACATCACAGTGCTACATGAATTCCCATGTTTAGAGCAGCACAATTCACAGTGGCCAAATCTTGGAAGCGGCCCGTACGTCCATTGAGAGATGTGTGGATCCAACAATGTGGTATTTACCCACAATGTAGTACTACTCTGCCACGGACAAGGATAAACTTGAGTCAGTCATAAGAAAACAGATGCACCTAGATACCACAATGTTAAATGAAAAAATCAGATACACAAATTTAAATATCACATGGCTCTTCTTATATTAGAAACTGAAAATATAAATAAACAGTAAAATAAAAGTTGAATAATATTAAGTAGTGAGCTCTTTAGCATATTGGGAGGGAACCAAGGGATGGAAAGAGAGAGGGAAAGAGTGGAAGAAGGAGCATCAGATAAAAAAGGGGAACTGGCAGTCTGCACCCACACCAAGTCCCTGTGAGCAACGTGATCAGTATGTAGTGGTCTGTATCCCAAGAGATGCAAGGCTGGGGAGGGAAGAGAGGGAAGGGAGATTTTAAAAAGAAGGAACATGTGCCATGTACACGTATCAATTCCCACAGTGATTATAATCATTCTGCATTGCACACATGTACCAATAAGAGGAAAGAACCTTCAGTGCTCACCCAGGTTCCTCTCCTTGATTCGCCGCAGATCCAGGCCTGCTCCCTTTGCCAGCAAGACGTGTCTCCTCCTAATACCTGTTGAAGTTCCTCACAGCAAGGGCTGCCTCCCTGAGATTAGGAAGACAAAAACTCAGCACAGCTGCACACCTCTGTATGGGTTTCCTCACACTGACAGAGGAGTAGAATCCAGAGGCCCTCCCTTGTGAGCTATGTGATATTTAAACCATGTGATATTTAAGCCATGTGATATTCAGACCCAGGTGTTCACATTTCCCTGCTGCTAACCTGCGGCTGCATCTGGCATATCAAGGACAACAGAGGCGGAAATACGGGGCAGGTGACTCTTCTTCTCCGAGGTCCTGCCTGAAGCCAGGCCAGCCTACCGGCAGGGCCTGGTTTCCTATGTCTTGGATCTGCTGGCCTGAGGGCACACTGCTCAGACCAAGGCCCTCTTCTCTCTGCCACGAAGAACCAATTTCAAAGGTGCACTGCATGTTCCAGGGGCTTTCCTTGGGGGAAGGTCACCCTCTGGTCTAGTGTGCAATCCTCCCTGTACTCCTCTCCTAGAGTCTAGAAATAGCCTCACCCTTCCCCAACCTGCATCCTCTCCCCCAAATTAGAGGCAGGAATGCAGGACTGCACTCAGATTGAAAGAATGGGAAGGCCGGGTCTCATGTGTCATGTGTCCTGGGTCCTGCAGTCCTGCCTCATTTCTCATGTTGACTGGGTCAGGACCTCTTTCCCTCCTTTCCCTGAAGCCTTGCTTCTTCTTCAAAGATCCTAGGGTCCCTCAGACCCTTTTGAAGAACTCAGGAATCCCCTGCCTGATAACACTACATGTAGTTCCCTGGACTCAGAGCAGAGGCAAGTTTCTGAGGTGGCCACTCATCCTGGAGTGCAGCACACCTTCCTTTGCAACCAAGACTGTCACCATTCTCAGAGCCTTACAAAGCAAGTTGCAGTTCCACACATCCAGGCACCATGCACAGGGGTAACCAGGCCTGATAAATGGAGCAGAGTGGTGGCCCATGGGACTCCTCTAGTAGAGTGGGGAAGGAGCCATCTTTCTTTCCTGAGGGTCAAGCAGAACCTGAATCCCCTTCTCTGTGTACCTGAGTGTACCCCACACACCAAGCCTCTGACTTCCAGGTCCTCTGAGGCCAAAGTGGGGAGGGGACTCTCTTGTGGTCCAGATCTGACCCTGGAGATGAGTCTGGGTTGTTCTGAGACCCTCTCTCTGGGGTGGGGCTTCCTCAGGTTCCTCAGGCCCTCACCTGGACAGGGAATAGGTTCACTCTGCTCCCCTTACCTAAACGGTAGATCTCAGAACAAGGCTGTCCTCTCTCTGACCCACAGGCTGAAGTCACTGGACGTCATACACAATACGTTTCAGGGCCTTCACAGGGATGAGAGGAGGTGCTGAAAGAGATTGTTTTGTGCCCCCTTTCTGCTCTCTCTGGCCTTCCCTCAGTCTCTTCTACAGGCAGGACCCACTTCCTAGACCAACCATAGGGTGTTCCCTTTTGGATAAAGTGTCTGACGCAGGGATGGCTAAGGCAGAAAGGTCATCCTGTGTATGGGCAGTAGAAGGGTTATACTCAGGCAAGTATGTCCTAGGTACAGAGCTGATAACACATGCAGGTATGTATTATTTGGGGATCTGCTGCCTGGCTCAGAGCTTCGACACTTACCCCACAACCCATCAACTTGACCTAGCTGAGCCCAGGTCCTCTCTGCTACTCCCACCTTAAGCAGGACCCTGAGAAGCAGGCTCTGAATTGCAGGGGTACCCTGAGGTAAAAGGGGGTGCTCACCTGAGAATTCTCCACTGCACAGTGCAGGCTGTCAACAGCAGCAGGTATTGGTTATTTCCAGACTACCAGCCTTGCCTAGGGCTTCCTAACTCATTCTCTGCCCCTGAATTTAACCTAAGCAATCTTGAGTTCTATCTTTTCATCGCAGCGGAAGAGCAGACTCAGAACAAGGCTCTGACATCCGGGTCCCTGGGACAGACCTGGTGAGGGGCCCACTCTATTATATCTGCTTCTGCGTGGTGTGGGTCATATCTACTCTGTGTGTGTACAGCATGGGTGGATCTGGGTTTTGGGGGAAACACCGTGTGAGCTGAGATTTCAACAGTGCCCCCACAGCCTCTCACTGTGACCTACCTAAGCCCAGTCCTCTCCGCTCCCTAAACCTGAAACACAGGTTTCAAGCAAGGCTCTGTCCCTCCTCTCCTGGTGCCCCCAGGGAGAAGGGGAGGGTGTCCTTGAAAATTCTTTCCACCTCAGTGCACTGGGTTGAAACAGAGGCAGATCTGGGTTGTTTGTGGACCCACAGCCTGCCTTGGGGCTTCCTCACTGTGCCCTCAGGGCCTCCTCTTTATCTAATTGAGCCTCAGACCTCTCTGCTCCTCCCAGCTAGGCAGGGGCCAGAGAAGTAGGCTCTCAATCTCCTTTCCTGGTGCCTTGAGGTGAAAGCAATGCTACAATGAGACATTTTCCCTGGTGCTAGGCTAACAGAGGCAGGTCCGGGTTACTTTGGGAACCATGTCTGTAAGTTGGGGCTCCCTCATTCTGCTGTCAGATCCTGCCTTGACCACACTGACCTGGGCCCCCTTCTTTCCTCCCAGAAGTAGCAAAGTGCTAAGAAAAAGGATCCCTCAGGTCCCAGGGAGGACCAAGCAGATAGTATATCGAGAATTATGTACTGAACAGCACAGACAGGCAACAGAGGCTTTTCTAGAAGGTTCTGGGACCCTCTCTCTAAGGTGGGGTTCCCTCAGTCTTCTCACAGCCATCACCTGAGCTTACCTGAGCCCAAGCCTTTTCCACTCCTCCTCCCTGAAGTCTGAGCCTCAGAACAAGGCTCTGAACTCACAATCAGGGCCCGGTGAGCCAAAATTAGAACCGTTCATGAGAATTACCCCCCCCCCCGAGTGCAGGGCTGACAGCACAGGTAAATCTAGATTGTTCCAGGACCCTGTCTCTGGGGTGAGGGTTCCTCACTCCCCCACAGCCCCTCAGCGTGACCCCTAATGGAGCCCGGCCCTCTGCGCTCTCTCACCTGAGTTTGCACAGCTCAGAACAGGACCTCACGTCTCCTTGATCGCAGAAGTAGCAATGAGAGGAGATCACATCTGAGAACATGCGCGGGTCTCCCAGGCCTTACAGCAAGAGCAGACAGGAATTCTCCAGGCTCCTCCCACCTCGCTAGAGATCTACACATTGGTTGTTGGTGGAGCCAGATCCCAGTCTTCTATGCACCTGATTCTGTTCCCGCCTGTCCAAGGCGCTATCTCACAAAGCCCCCGAGGCTGAAGCTCATTCTAACAAAATGGCCCCTATGTGGTCCAGGGCCAACAAGAGAGGATGATTTGGATAGTGTGGGGACCCTTTCTCTGGGTTGGATCATCTCCACCCACCCCAGACCATCACAATGAGCCCAAACTGAGGCTAGGCCACTGCGTTCCTCTTACCTGAAGCCTAAAACTCACAATTGCCCCTCCTGCCCCTCTACCCAAATTAGTCAGAATAAGTAGACCCCACATCCAACAACGTGCCTGGGGTCTCACAACAGAGGTTGAAGGGAAGGCTCCCCATCCCCCAACCTCCCTAGGGATCATCACCTTGAGTACTGGCAAAGCCTGGGCGCCCAGGCTCTGTGGCCCTTAAACTGTTCCCCTCAGACCCAGGACCCGACTCTCAAGCTCCCCAGAGTGGCACAGTGGTCTCACTTGGAAACGCTTCCTGGCAGGTCAGGAATGACAGAACAGCATGTCTGGACTGTTTCATGACACTCTCTCTGGGATGAGGTTTCCACACTCCGCATTCTGCTCCGGCCTGCACCCGTACACGAGCTGGGCTCCTCTCCACTCCCCTCATCTGAAGTAGCACCTCAGAACAAGGACATCTCCTGACTCCAGAAGGTGGCGGTCAAGTGACATCGCATCCATTGCTGTGCCTGAGGTGTGACAGGAGGGGAGTAACTGCAGTCTTCCAGTCGCCCTTGTCCTTTCTAGAGGTCTTCACTTTGCTTCTTGGCACAGCCTAGACCGCTGTCCTCCATGGACCTGAGAATGTTCACCTCACAGGCGGAGTCTGACTCCCGGGGTTCCCTGGGGCAGAAGGGAGGACACTCTTATTTGATCATAGAGTAACCACTGTTGCCATGCATGCTTCATTCCTCTATTTTCTTTTCTATTTCTACTGCGTTCTTTATGCACTGTTAAACGGTACTTGTTTTGAAAGCCATTCTTCACCCACTGTGGTGGGTTTAGACTATTTCCATAGTTATTAGTACTATCTTCATTTTCCTTCTGTCTTCATTTTCCCCCCTGCCCATTGGCATCTCTGGTATGAGGTGTTTCCTCAGGCTATTATAGTGTTCTAGAAGAGTTCAAAAACTCCTCCCTACAGGAATTTAAAAATTTTCTTTAAATTCATGCCATCATGGGTTACTTATGCAGGCTTCTTTGCAGACCCCCAACTTCCCTGCCCTGTCCAAACACAAGTTTCAGGTCAACAGTCTGCAGTCTCCCCCAAGGACTGTTCAAGTTTTGATGTTTATATTTAGTTACCTCTGTGTGTTTGCTAGACTTCACTCCCCCACTTTTCCATAATTTTCTAATGTTAATTCAGGAAGCAAAAGCATTAGTTTAACTTGTCATTTCGTGCTTTTCTGGTGGGGCCCTGAGTTATCGGGAATTTAAGGAAAATTGAGATTTTTAATTCATTCCTTTTGCTGTCAATGGATATGATACAATGCTCTATTTGTATCAGAACCCTCTTATCTGCATCTGTGTGTAGAATTTTGCAGTTGTGTCCACAAAAGTTAATAATTTTTTCTTAACTTTCTTTTCTATATTTCTATGTTTTATCTCTTGTTCAATAAGTTGTAACTGTTTAAACTTTCACTAAAATTTAGTTGTTGGACTGGTGTTTACTGTGTTCAATGAAATAAGCCAACCAGAAAAGGCCAAGTACAGCAAGTTCTTTCGCACATGAGAAACTTAAGAAGTCAATGTGAGTGTATACCAGTGATTACCAGAGGTAGGGAAGGGCGTGGGGGAGAGTGGATACAGCAAGTCTGAGTTTGATGAGAGTGCACTATATCCATGGGATGAAATATCACACTCAATTCCCCTACTAACTTGCATAATTTACACACATTAATTACAAGTAAGGTAATAGAGTTTAAGAAAAATAAAAAATACTGTGAGTTTTCACCTGCTAAGCTGCTCACAGAGTTCCAATGTGAGAGATGACATCACAGGATATAGTTCTTCAAAATGTTCTGGTTACTCTTTCTCTGTCTCCCTGGAGAGATAAATCGCTATGATTCACATCTAAAATGTCCCCCCAAAGTCCCCGTTTAGAGGAGGGGCCTGGAGAAAGGAGGGGTCACTTGGAGCAACATGGGAAAGTGTATTCTCTCCCCTTCTTGCTTTGCTTCTTGGTTGAAAACAGTGAGCCCGAATAGACCCCTCCTCCTTTCACTCGTGGCTGTCAGGTGTTTTGTACAACTGATGGGAAATCTAGGAAAGAAATACCTACATACGTATTAATAGATGCAAACGTAATATAGATTGAGGTTTACTCTTCGCATCGAACATCCGATTGTTCCAGAACTGTTTATTTTAAAGCCTCTCCTTTTCTCCTTTCATCTTCAGCAAATCAGTTGTTGTATATGGAGATACATTTGCTTCTAGTCCTGCACTTCATTCCTGTATTTCTACAGTTATTTCACTGTCTTATTGCTAGTTCAGAATTCTTGAAGTAGGATAACTACTCCAAATTGTTCTGTGTTTAAAGTTTTTCTTTGGGTCCTTTGAATTTTTATGTGAATATTAGACTTGCAATTTTTATGTGGAATCCATTGAATGTATTAAAGTACTTGGGGAGAATTTGTATTCTTCAAATAATTAGAAATTTGGAAAATGAGCAAGATTTATATCTCTATTTATTTTTATTTTTATTATCTCATCTTTTCAATATATTTCTAAGTGTAGTGATTTTTACAACTTTGATTAAATTTATCCCTCTCAATTTGTGCTTTCTAGTCTTATTGTAAATCATAGAATTTAATTTCAATTTGTACTTGCTCATTATTAGTACAAAATGCAATATACTGATCTTGTATCCAATAACATATCTAAACTCAATTATTAGTTTTAGAAACATTATCATAATTAATAGTTTTATGCGGATGATTTCTTATTTTCTGTAGATAGTTTTACTTCTCCCTTTCCAATGTGTAGTTCTTTATAAATAACTTTTTCCCATTGAACAGATATTAATCAACCACACCAAACTCTATCCTGCTCTGTGAATTCATCATTCTTCATTTCTTATTACTGTAACCACTATGGAAAATGGTGTGGTGATTCATCAAAATGTTTCCTACATGCAAACATCCTGCATACTTTTGGCACATGACTACCTGCCTCATGTCCCCTATATTGTTGAAACCCCAGCCTAGGTATTACAGCTGCTGAGACAAGCAGGTCACTTAGATAGTAAATAAGATTACGATACATATTAGAACATGTTTTTTCACTGAAATCACGAGAGGGTTAAGCCAGTGACTTCAAACAGAAGGGAACAAAATTAGTTGATTGTAAGTGAACAATGGGAAGAAGAGGGACAGAAGCAGTCCCTAGCAGTAGCCACTAAGAGAATTAATTTTGAGGTGCATAGAAGAATTTGTAGAAGAGAGCTCATCTACAATTCTACATACCCTTACTTAAGGCCAGCTTAGTGTGGAGGGATATCAGATACCAAAACAAAAACTAGGCAATGGCGGAAAGGAGAACAGGATGTACCAATGAATGCCGTGTTTGTCTGAAAAGTATGGGGGAGACACCCTCTCCCTTTCATGTTAATCACCATAATGGAGCTTGGCAGATGTGAAGGGGTACCAGGTCAGCGTGCAAGGTTCTTTTGGGGTCCTTAGAAAATTCCTCTTTTATCCAACTAGACCATCTGGGCCACCTCATCAGAACCTTGTCCCCATGGATCTGTCCAGATGGTGTTCTGTGATATCTAAACCCCTGCACCCCAGGGATGGATGCACTGGAGTGGACCTTACTGACGCAACAAAGCACGTGCTGTGGCCCATTGGTGCTGGTGGGAAAGGTTTGGAATGAGAGATCAGGATGCCTGGAGCATACCCCTGGGAGGCACAAACAATACAAAGATAGACAGAAAAGCAATAGCACCCTATAGGGATATTGAGGAAATAGTGAGCCCCTTCTGAACTCAGGTCCTAAAGCAAGCTGAGTAGAGACCCTTCAGCCCCCTCCTGGCAAGACTTCTGCCTTGTGATCAGATAAGTTTCACTTGAGCTATATGATGATGCTTCATATTTTGTTTCTTTATGCATAGGAGCCTAGTGAGACTCTACCAAGTACTAATAACTAGATTCTTCCATGGCCTATTGTATAATTGCAGTAATTTCTTAATTAACTAAACCAAGGGAAGCATGCTACTATTATCTACTTTTCATGACTGTTCCTGGCTAATAAACATGAGTAAAAACTGAGGAAAAGTAAGAGCAAAATCTGTCTTCTTTAACACAAAGGATAATGACTGTGTAAGCATTGAGTCCTAAAAATAAATTTGCTTCTCAACAGTGTCTCATCAATCAGCAGTGAAAATGACTTCTGTTTTTGCATATGTTTGTAGGGATAAGGAGCAGAACAGCAGCATAAGGGTATAGATGACCAGAACTTAGAGAGGGTGAGGTACGTGGATGAGTGTATCATGCACGAAATGAACGCAGAGAAATTAATCAGTTGTAGGCCAGCTTTCTCATAGTGATGATTCCTACATCCTGATTAATGTGAAATCAACTCAAGGCCCTCAAAAACACTAAAAATATCACCCTAGTAAGAGGCGACCATGCCACAAATGACTCAATGACCTATGGAAGCTGCCTACCCAATACTGATAGGGTTTGCTTTCTAACAGTTGGCAACCAAGGGCAAGCAATGGGAAAGTTTACCCCCACTGTTTTGGGGGACATTTTCTAATATATAATTTTACTTCAGCAAAATTTCACATTAGTCACACCAGCTTCTACTATATGATACTAGAATCAAAGAAAGCATGTATAAAGCAAGCAGAATGCTGATGGACAGAAATACTGATGACAATAGCAGAAACCATTGAAGTTTAATACAGAAAGGTGTTAGGAAATATCAATAAAAATAAAGCTTTTTGTTGTAAAAATTAATGATATGTGTAAGCTTCCCACCAAATTAACCAGGTAGAGAGATAAGATTCATTTCCAGTATCAGGAACAAATGATATCACTACAGATACTGTATACATTATAGATGTGTACATTATAGAAGCTATTAGGGACTAACATGGACAACTTTATGTCCATAACTTTGACAGCTTTGATAAAATGGACAAATTCCATGGAAGAAACAAACTCAAAAGCATCACTTAGGAAGAAAGCAATAATTTAAATATCCTGCTTTCATTAAAGAAATGAAATTCATAATTAGAAGTATCCCAGAACAGAAATCTCCAAGTGTACATGGCATCATTGGTGAAAACTTAACCATTTCTTTTCTTTTTTACACAGGGTCCCACTTTTCAGTGGAGGCTGGCCTTGACCTCACCATGCAGCACAGGCTGGACTTAAACTCATGGTGATTCTCCTGCCTTTGCCTCTCAAGTGCTTGGATTACAGTTGTGTGCCACAACACTTAGCTTTATTATTAAAGGGAGAAATCATACTCATTCCATCATATAAACTGTTTAGAAAAGAGGTGAAAATATTTCTAAATTCATTTTTTGAGGTTGACATTAATTTGCTTGCCAAGACTAGAGAAAGGCAATACCATAAGCTATAGATCACTATCACCAGTGCATATACATGGTACAGTTCTGAAACAAATATCATCAAATTTAACCTAACAAGATGCAAAAGTATAGTGCACCGTGAACCAGTGTATTTACCATTAAATAGCAAGGCAAGTCCGACATTAATAAAATTTGTCATATAGTATACTAAATAAGAAAAACCACACAATCATAAATTAGTGTAAGAAAATCATTGGATAAAGGCCAATAATCACCTATGATTTTTAAAAATCTGTGCACACAAGAAATAAATGATATTTCTTACAACCTCATAAAGAGCATTTATTTCAATCCTAATGATAGCACCATACTTAAGGTGAAGGACAGAACTTATTTATTTTAGGTTGACAACAAATAAGGATAATTATTTGCAGCACCCTTACTCAATTTCATTCTCAAAATGTTAGCCAGTGCATTTAGGGAAAATAAATAAATGAAATAAACACATATTGGTAAGGCAAAATAAAATAATTTCTAATAGCAAAGAATCACTGTCTAAAAAATCTAGTGAAGTCTAAAATAGCTCTTTAATTTACACAGGACAAAGGTCACAGTCATAGTGTAAATTTTAATACTGGACACAGAAGTTATTTGTATTTTAATACACTAAGCAATTAATATTTGAGAAGTGACACATTAGCACCCTTTATTGAGGTGTAATTTTTTATAAAAAACTGTAAATGTTCAATGTATGCTGTTTACTGAGTTTGGATGTATCTACACATCCATACAACCATCATGATAAGGAAATAAACACATGCATCCCTTTCAAACATTTCCTTATATACCATTGTTTTAGTTTTTAAATTGGTTTGAGCCCATAACACAAGATCCACCTTGTTGATAAATTTTGATCTTTACAACACCATATTGATAATTACAGGCATATGTTGTGCAGCAGATCTCTAGGTCTCACCCTTCTTGCATAACTGAAACATTATATTAAGTGAGCAACAGTTCCCTGATCCTGACAGCCATCATTCTATTTTTGCCTTCTATGAGCTTGAGTATTTTTGATACCACATGTAAGTTAATCATGCTGTCCTAGTTATTTTTCATTACTGAGCAAAATACCTGAAACCCCAGTTAAAGAAGGAATCATTTATTTAGCTCACAGATCAAAGAAGGTTCAGTTCATAGTGGGCTGGCTCCAAGGTGGCATGGTAGATGGGCATCATGGAGCAGGCAGGAAGAAGGCAGCAAATGGCAAGGGATAAGTGATAAGCGGTGACCCATTTCTGTCGCTTATATATTATACGGGCTACCCACACTTAAGGCAGGTAGCACTCACACCCACGGCTGGGGGGAGGCTTCAGGGAAGCGTTGCACCATGAGTCAATCTCAGTATCACATACTTCATTGTGGAAGCGCACATGCTAGATCCAACAACCTCCCAAAAGCCCCAACTATAACCACATGAGATTTTAGGGGGAAACTAGGTACAAGCAATAATATTCTAACCCTGTTCCTTCAAAGACTCAAGCACATTCCTTTATGAAAAAACATTTAGTACGTATCCAAGAGTTACCAAAGTCCTAATCATTTCAATATTGCTGAACAGTTCAAGTCCAAAGTTTCCTCTGAGATTTAAGGCAAACTCTTTAGCTGTAAGTCCTTGTATGAATGAAAGTAATTTATCTTTCCTTCCTTCTTTCTTAGAAGGAAGGGAAATCTTAGAAAAAAGGGGGTAATATACTACAAATTTATATTGATTTATTGAAAGGAACAATTAATGCTTAATTTTGGGATCAACTTTGCATCCTTATATCTAATAATCTGAAAACTACTTTGTAAACAATATGCAATATAAAAACCATTGTTGAATTCATATCATCTTAGGGCTGGGGATATAGCTCAGTGGCATAAATGCCTGCCTGGAAAGCACAAGGTCCAGAGTTCAATTCCTGCTACCAAAAAGAAAAAAAAATAAATTCGTATCATCTTGTTTCTTGAAATTCTGTATTGTTTCTCATTTTATTATTATTATTATTCCCTTTAAAATAAAAATAGCAAATAAAAAGAAACAAAGAAATTTAAACACTGCCAACACATAATGGCACAATGTAAACATTACCATTCCAAAAGTTGCAAATATGGGAATAGAAAGGAATGGGATGAAAGCAAGGCCAAAATCTAGCAGGGGAAGCATTAAGTCCTGCAGTTCCATGTCCAGTATCTGAGGCAATCTTTGGCAAGATATGAACTACAGAGGGCTTGTGTGGCTCCATGCCAATGGCACTTCCTGTGATTGTAGATCCCTCAGCTTCTGTCTTGGGCCAGCTCTGCTCCCTCGTTTCAGCTTTCCTCAAATGATCCATGCTCCTTCCTTCTCCAAACTTCTGAGGATCACACCACATTTTGGCTTCACAATCACAGCTTTTCACATTACTCACTCAGGAGCACATTGCTTGGATTCCCAGAGCTTCTTCTGATATATGGGTGGATGCCTTCCTGATCCCATAACTCTTGTATTCTGCATAAGGCTAAAATCAGCACCACATAGATAATGTTAGGTTCTGCCACCAGCTGGAGCTATAGCCAGGTTACCTTCTCTCTTGGTAGTAGTGTCAAGTGCCTATGAACTAAATCCTGAGGAACAACTTTCATAGGCCTGGGCCATTCTTGAATATCATACTCTGAGGCTGTCTCCTTAAAGCAGAGGCTTCAACTGTTGCAATTTTGAACTACAAAGTGTGAAGTCCTGTTGCTTCTTGTAATGTTTCTCAGGGTATCTTTTCTTTCCTCCTCTTCTGAAATACTTGGCTTTTTCTTCCAAGTCTTTTCCACAACCAATTTCTGCTCTGTTCTATCTTTTCAGCTCACAGTTTTAACTGGAGCTTCCTTTCTGGCCAAAATCCCAATGTTTTAAATCATTCCTCTGGGATCTTTGTTCTTGATTCTCAATATAAATCTGTCTAAAAGCCCTCCACAGTAACCATGCCAAGGCCATAAGAATAGACTGCCTTGAAATTTCTTCTGCCAGATTAATTAGTCTGCTGCCCTTAATCTTCATTTCAAGGAAAGTCCCTGGAAATTTGCAAAATGGAGTGAAACTTTCTACCAAAGCGGAACACACATCATCTGGCGTTCACCCATCAGTACAGGCCTTCTCTCCAGCACAAACCTCCTGAGCCTGGTCTTTACTGGCAACATATATGGTATTCTGAGCTTTGACCAGAGTCTTCCATTAGTTTAAGGCATTCCAGAGCTGTTTATTGAGCCTGCATCTCTGAATCTTTCCAAACATTTTCCACAAGCCAGTTCCAAAACCTCCTGAACTATGTGTTCAGGTACAGTCACAGCAATGACTCCACTCCTGATACCAAGTTCTGTCTTAACTGTCTTCCTTAATGCTGATACAAAAATACAAACACCTAAAGTTAATGGAGGAAAATTTTATTTAACTCACATTTCATAGAGGTTTCAATTCCTAGTTGGCTGCCTCCAAGGTAGGGTGGTAAGGCACATGGGCATTGCAGAGCAAGCAGGCAGAAGGCAGCAAACAACAAGCAATAAGTGACAAACAGCAACCCTCTGTTGGTCCCTCATGTATTACCCAGCTACCCACCCTCAGGACAAGTAGCATTCACACCAGGAGCTTTAATCCTAGGATTGCACAATAAATCAACACCAGCATCATACTGTGATCTGAGCAGCACTCACACAAGATCTAGCTACCTCTGAAAACTCCCAATTACAAGCACATTTTGCTTGAGGGGGACATCTAAATGCAAACCATAACACATGGCATGTGTATTCTTTTGTCACTGGTTTATTGTACTCAGCATAATATAAAAAGGAGCATCATTTACAGCATAGTATACTTAGGTATAAGTCTAAGAATTTGCAGGTTCTACGTGCAGAAAACTAATCAGTGATACTGATGAAAATGAAAGCAAACTCAAATAAAGGGAAAGACACAGCATGGTTGTGAATTGGAAGACTTCATATCATTAAGATATCAATTTGCTACATATTGATGTATGGATAGAATCGGATCAAAATTACAGAGGGTTTGATTTATGTTTGTACAAATGTATGTATGTATGTATATGGGTTTTGTGATACCAGGAATTGAAACTAGGGCCTTGTACTGAGCAACATCCATAGCCTTTTTGCTTTCTGTTTTTTATATTTGGATGGGCTCTGTTTACATTGCTTAGCTGTCCATCCTCTGGTAAAACTTTCAGTCTTCCTGCTTCAGCGTCCCAGAATGCTGGGATTGGAGGCATGTGCCACCACACCCAGGTAAACTGTAGTTTTTTTGTAGACATTGATAAATTCATTATTCATCCTATACGGAAGGGAAACAGATAAAATGGAAAGACAACCTTGGAAAGAAGACAAAAATTGGAGGACTAAGATTACTCATATAATTTTATATAAAGTTATAACAGAACAAAACAAAACAGTGTAATATTAGTGTATGGACAAACAGACAGGTAAATAGAAAACAATAACAATGTAGAAATTGACTTAAACAAATATGACTATTTGATTTTTGACAGAATTTCAATGGCATTTAATAGAGAAATAATAGCCTTTTCAACAAATGATATTTAAGAATTGGACATCGATATGCAGCATTTAAAAGATAGACGTCCAAGAAAAGAAAACCAACATTCTTAATTTTTGCTCATATCTTTTATTTTTCTATTGTGGTGCTGCAGATGGAACCCAAGAATATACACATGCTGAACGTGATTTCTACCACTGTGCTACATTTTCACAAGAAGTGCACACTAATTGGCTCAGAGTAGGTAAAAGATCTAAATGAAAAATATAAAACTCTGAAATTCTGGATGAACATGTAGGAAAAATCTGTATGAGTTCAGTATACACAAAATTTTACAAACAACAAGAAAAACATGGTTTATAAAATAAAATTATGATAAATTATGTTTTATATAATTATAATACCTTCACTGTAAAAAAAAACTATTAAAATAAGGAAAATACAAGCCATAGACTTGAAGAAGGAATTTACTAATGACATACTTAACTTCTATCAAGAGTATATAAAAAACTCTCAAAAGTCAACAATAAGATAAAGCAATCTATTTTTAAAAAGTGTATCAAACATTTGAAGAGATATTCCCGATATATATGTGGTGGGCCAAAAACAGGTGGACCTTCAGACTAAGACAAACAAGAACTAAAAACATAGTGAAAATTATTAGCTGTTTTAGAGATGTAACTTTAAATTCAAAATGGATGCGCTGAGGTGTAGTCAGTATTACAGCATGTGCAGAGCTTGCCCTGCATTCAATCTCTAGTACCAAAGGAAAGAACGATGTGTTACTCTGATATATGTATCACAAAATGTAAAATTCTAAAACAATGGAAATGGATAAATCTAATCAACCATGTGCTGATAAGGTTGTACAACTCCTGGAAGCCTCAGGCGGTGGTGGTGAAAAAGTCAAATGGTACTGCTACTTGGGAGATATTTCTCCAGCATTTTTTAGTAGACATGAACATATTTGTCATATAAGCTCGAAATCCTACTCAAAGCTATTTACTCAAATGAAAAGAAAACACATGTTTATATAAAAACCTGTAAGTGAATACTTCTAGCATCTTTATTCATAAGTGTCAAGCACATCTAGAACAAAACCAAGTACCTCTCAGCTGAGGGATGACTAAATAGTCTATGACCCATCCCTCTAAAGAATGTTGCTCAATAATAGAAAAGACACACTACTATTATACAAAACAGTATGGCTACATCATGAATGCAGCATGCCCAGAGAAAGCAGCCCCCCTGGAAAGTCAAAATACTCTATGCTGTCATTCTCATGACCTACTGGAAATGAAAAAACTGTGGTGATGGAGAACTAACCAGGGTGGGGGTGGGCAGCGTTTGGCTGCAAGAGGTAGCAGGAAAACACTATTTGGGGAAGGGATGTGTCTTGGCTGTGGTAGTGGTGACTGTTTGTTATCAAACACAACATATCGTACACCAGAAGAGCAAATTTTTCGAATGTGAATAAAATGTGACTTAAAAAAGCATTAATGAAAGAAGTACTCCTGAGTTTCTAGTGTACTAGTATGAGTCAGTACTGCCATTTCTCAGAACAGAGGGGAGACTAAGAGGAGCAAGGTTCGGAAGGAAGATAATCTGTGTGTCTGTCGTGGGACACTGGAACAATCTCTGTGTATGGGCTGTCCATGGGGACATGGCTGGTAATGCCCTGGGTGGCTAATTTGCTGCTGAGAGGAAAAACTAGAACTAGTGGTCACGATTTGGGAATCCATCAGGTTGTGTGGCACTGAGGTTCCACAAGAGAAGAGTGGTACCAGGCAATACATTTTCAGGACAGACTGTAATTCCATTTCTGTAGGTTCCTGTCCAGTCTTAAATTCTTTAAATTTTACCAACTATAATATCTCAGAGTCTGAAGGACACTTACAACAAGGTTCATTCCTAGATCCTGGGCCTCTGGCTCAATATCTAGTCTGGTCCTCTCAGTCAAAATCAGCTCATTCCTTAAAGAAGATGCTTTAGCACCTTCCCTACTACCCCACTAGTGATCACACATTGACTACTGATGACAGTCAACCTGATGCACACATGCCACTTCCTGCCTCAGTCTCGGTGACCTTGCGCTGTTCCAGTTCACCATGGGATGGTAGCCTCTGCATCACCAAAGGGTGACATGTCTGCTTCTCCTGACACCAGTCTGTGTCTGCAGCAGTCAGTGAGTAGCTTTGAGCCACATAACCAGAAATATCTTTGCTAGCTGCTGCTCTGACATCTGGTATTTAAATTTTGTAACCTCAGGTTTAGTGTTTTACAAGCCAAGTCTGCCTTTATGTATGTGTGTGTGTGTGGTACCGGGAATCAAACTCACAACCTTGTGCTCGCCAGGCAGGGACTGTGCCACTGAGCTATATCCCCTGCCTCATGTCCACCTTTGCATCAGGATCCCAGGACCCCAGAAGATTTCCTAACATGGAATTAAGATGTTTATTTTGTGGACATCGAGCTCCCTTAGGCCAGGTTTGGAAGCTGCCACCTCTAACAAGCTCCTTCTTCCATTCCTGGAGGGCAAAATGATGCTGATTATTTCCTTTTAGAGGGATAAAAGAAGTTGAACTCTTCCATTCTTCAAGGGGCTTGGATCCCCACTGTGAACCACACTATCGGCATGACTGGGTGGAGGTCTAGAGGACAAGGTCCCTTCACTGCCCTCCCTGTAAGTCCTTTCTGGAATCCTCAAGGAGTCACACTCCTCTGAGGATATGAGTCCTCCTTCCTCAGGTCCCAGAGTCAGAATACAGGACACAGTTCAGTGTGCCATTGTTGATAGATCGGTCCCCTCTGTCAAGGGCCTGCCCGTGCTGCTCATTTTTTCATTTGACAATGGACACCGCCAGGTACCCTTGCTTTGGTGATGCTGAGCTCCTTCCCTGAGTCCTCTAAGCCCCTTCAGACCAGCCTGCAGAGGTTAGGAATCTCCTGCCCACTCACCGTGCATGGGGCTGCCCTAGGATCACAGCAGGAGCGGGCTTCTACGGGGATTTTTCTATTCTAGGGGAAAAGACACTGTGTGAGCAAGACTATCATCTTTCTCATACTCCACCCAAGGAAGTTAGGAACCACACAGCTTGCCTCCATGCCTGTCATTGGTACCCTGGGCCTAGATTTCCTCCAAGGGACTCCTCTAGAGGCATGAGTGGGTTCCTTCCCTCTTCCCTCTCTGCCCTCACCTTAGTTCCTGGCAGAACCAAGCTGACCTGAGTGTCACCTGTCACACCAAGGCTCTGACTTGCAGGTGTCCTGAGCCCCAGGTGGGGATGGTCTCCGTCCTGGTCACTGGTCCTGTGCCAGACTCAGAGTGCTCCCCTCAGACCAAGGCTCTGACACCCAGGAACTCTAGTCAGAAGAGGGCTGCAGGAGAGGCAGCAGTAACCTAACAACCTACCAGTGCTGGGATTCAGACTGAGGCCAGCGGAAAGGTAAGATTAGCCTAGGACCCTTTACCTGGGGGAGGCTTCCTCACTCTGCCCTCAGCATCTGCCCGTGACCTAACAAAGCTGGGGCCCTCTCAGCTCCAAGGATCTGGGAGCAATGTTTAGAATAAGGGTCTGATTCCCAGAGCTTCTGAGATGAAAATGTGTGCTCGCCTGAGAATTCTGTGCCGAAATGCATGGGGACAGCCACAGAGCAATTTCTCAGTTGCGTGGGAACTCTCCATTTGGACAGAGGCTTTTTCATTCCCCCACAGCATCTTCCCATGACCCCTAAAAGAGCCAAGGTCCTCTCTGCTCCCCACACTTGCAGGGTGGACCTCAGCACCAAACTCTCACACTCTGGGTGCTGAGGGTAGACCTGGGGGAGCGGTGTCCTCTGCCCTGTGTGGTGCAGGGCTGCGATAAGAGATAGAGCTGCATGATTATTTAGGGACCTCTACCTGCTGTGGGCCTTCCTCCTCCCACAGAGCCTGAGGTTGACAACTGGTCTCAGGTTGTGTTTTCTGCTGAAGCAGAATCTCTAAACAAGGCTCTCACTGTCCAAGTTGGGCCCCTGGGGCAAAGACAGCACTCACCTGAGAGTCATGCTCTAGGGAACAGAGGACAGCAGAGGGAGAGCTGGATTATCCTGGGATCTCGTCAGGGTGGGGCTTCCTCAGTCCACCCAGGGCAGCCCCTCACCAAGAGCTCACTGAGACCAGGTCCTGTCTCATTTCCCCACAGAAGCACAGACCTGAGGACAAGGCTGTGACTCCCAGGATCCCTGTGCTGAACAGGGGGAGGGGCTCATCCTCCCAGGTCTCCCCCAGTGTGGTGCAGTTCTGACAACAGAGGCAGATCTGGATCATCTGTGGCTCCTTTACTTGAGGACAGATTCCTTGGTCCCCACAGCCCCTCCTCTTGACCTCACTAAGCCTGGTCCTAGATATTGCTCCCACCTGAAGCAGGGACCTAAGAACAAGGCCCTAATTTCTGCTCAGGTCCCAGAGTGATGAAAGAGGTTGCTCTCTTGAGAATTCTACCTGTGAAGGTGCAGAGCAGGCAGCAGAGGCTTTTCTAGAATGTTCTAGGACCCTCCCTCTCTCACAGGGTTTCCTCAGTCCTCCTTCAGTCCTCTCCTTGTCCCAGCTCATTCCAGGTCCTCTCCATTCTACCTGCCTGAAGTCTGGGGCTCTGAAAAGGTTTCAGACAATACACTCAAGGTCCTTGAGCGCAAATTTTCCTGTAAGCCAATGAGGTAAAAGTGGGTGCTCACTGGAGGATTCTGTGCCAAAATGGATAGGGCCAGCCCCAGAGCCATGTCTGGAAGGGTATGGAGCGTATTGACAAGTACCCAATAGTGGTCCTGCTCAGTGATTTCCTGTGAGGACAAGGACCCGTGCTGGAACCAGGAAGACAAAAGTCCTAGAGTGCTTGGCCAAGGTTTAGAGGGGAGATTGCAAGGCAACCCCAGTTCTATCTGAAGAGACTTGGAGAGCAGAGAAAGAGACCACCCATGCATGAGGTATGGGCCACTGACAGTGCAAAGTGCACGATATGGGCAGGGGTTGTTCACAGCCCTGTCACTCTCTTAGTTTTTGCCTATTGTGAAATGAGGTCCTTCTTCAGCATGTGTTTCTGGAGAGCAGGCTATTTCCTTGGCAGTGAAGAGCCAGGATAGGCAGGGAACATACAGTGAGTGTATACCTTCTTGATGTCTGTTCATTTTGGGTTACTTGGAAATTGCATGGGTTTTCTGCATGACTCTTTGAAATCTTGTTCCATTTCTACAAGACTGAAATAGATTGCACATCTCATTTGAAGAATGATATTGATCTCACATGTATATTTATGATTGTGATATTGTTCACTGATTGTGATTTCTGATATGAATGTAACATTGATCATACATGAATTCTGCTCTTCCCTTCCAAATGTAAAAGTCTCTTTTTCTGTGAAACCAACTATGAAACCTTTCATTTTATTCTGATAAAATAGTGTATAGAAATAGGAATTTCCTCAGAGATGTTTAAGAATTTTTTTTCACAATAGAGTCCAGAAATAGACTTATATGTAAAAATCTATGCCAGCCTTCTTTTTTTTTTTCTGTTCATCTGTCTTAATAAGAAATATAGATGTATACCTGAATATGCATGATTTCTTAAATTATATGAGGGAAATTTACTGTCAATAAAGAAACCCTTCTTCTCATGGGCACATTGACCCCAAACCTCTGCTGCATGTGTGTCCTTGGCTATGCCCTCTGTCTGTGGTGGAGACAGTGGAGTACACTCCACTGAGCAGGATCAAATCTACCCCATAGCATGGCGGAGCCCAGGAGAACCACCAGTGTCAAGAGATTGAGAGATGGCCTCAAGGACATAACTGGCAGGTAAAAGGACACTGAGCAGAAGGGGATCTAGCAAAGAGCAGCCATGGGTGAGTGCTGAGTCACAGCAGTTTGAAGGTTGGGGTAACTGCATTTCCTTCTGCAGAGTTGATTTAATGCAGCTGCGAGGTGGCCAGGGCCAGACCCTCAGGTGAGGAGTCTTGGGCCTGAGATGACAGCCTGAGAGCATGGAGGACTGCTCTGGGCAGCGCTTTTAGATGGCGGGTGAAGCTGAGGAATCTTCAGGTGGGATAGTGATGAGAAATGTGGTTCTACCCAGAGGAAGAAGCAGGGGACCTATCCCCAGCCTTTGCAAGGGTTTCCTGAGAGATAAGGGTGACTTTCAGGTGATGTGAGGCCACAAAGTCCCAAGTCAAGTACTCTGCTGTCTACAAGGTATGTCTACTTCCCAAGGTCTTGCAGGCTGACCGTCTTCCCGGGGGACAGCGGCTCACATTTGGTCGTGTGACTCAGAGGTGTGTAGCAGCCTCTTCTGTGCAGGCAGGCTGTGCTGGCAGCACATTCTCTTTGGAACCTGCCTGCGGGATCCAGCACCTGGCACGAACCATCTGCACGAGTGGTCTGATGACAGCCTGACCGAGGGTTCTCCCTCCAGAGAGGCTTCTCAGGGTTCAGGGGAGTCTTTACCCTGTCTTACAACTTCACCCGCTGTGAGCCAGGTTTCAACTGTTTCCTTGTGAAGGAAGTCGGTGCTGTGATGTCAGGGCGTGTGAGCTCTGCTCGAACCTTGGTGGAGCTGCACCTGTGTTGAGCCGGCCCTGGCACTAGACTGGCTGGCAGGCCCCATTGTCACAGAGGTCTTGTGAGTGCCAGAGCAAGACTCTGGGGGAAGGTGATGTGATGGAAAATAGTTTTTGATTGAAAGAAAAGCGGGCAAGGAGGGGAATACGGCTCTGCACTCACATTCCAGGAACTTTGGCTTAATGGTTACCAGAATGGAAAGACTCCCCGACATCTAAATAAGTAATACACTGTACAAGGGACAACATATTGGGGAAAATGATTACTGGGTCACATTTTTGCCTGATTCTCTTTTGAGTTCCCTATTTACCTGCAGCTTCCTTGCAAACAGTTCAGAGTAACAGGGTCTAGATTAAGGTAGCACTAGAACCACCTGCTGATCATGAAATATTGAAAATGATTTAAATATTCTGCTAGGTGTTTTAGAGCATGGCTTACATTCCAAGCATCCTAGAACCAAGAATGTGTGCTAAACCCATTTCACAGATGAAGGACTTGAGGCCTACTGAGCTTGGGAACTTCTCAGGATCCCTATGCAGTAAATGCTAAGGCCCAAAGTCAACTCAGTATGAGGTCTTCTAGAGTTCACCTGGTACCCACTCCTCCCAACCTGAACCCAGCTCAGCTTCTGAATTTATTTCCATACTTAGAGAAAATTTAAAAATACCTCTCAGGACGTAGAAAGACCCTGATCCAAGGCACTGAACCCTGGCCTGAATACAGAATGTAAAACTGAGCAGGAAATGGTTGCACCATACTCCCACGGGAATGGCCCACACTCACCTGCCCTTGCTCACGTCATGTAGAAGGCCAGGCCTGTTCCTTTGCTCACCCTGGAAGCCCTCCGATAGCAACAGTCTTTTATTCTTTTTAAATTAAGCTTATTGATACAATTTGGATATACTTACTGATCATAATCTTAAGTGAAATAAATTGGTCAAACATGTGTAAATAGCGCATTGTCTGTCTTGTGTGAGAAGCGGAAAGTGTAAATAAGGACCAGAATGTATAATAGATATTGTGAAATAGGAAGAAAGTGTTCAAAAGGGGAGGGGGACTAGGGAGGGGGAAGGAAGGGCAAAGAAAAAAATAAGAAAAGCAACGGCCTTTTTGACATAAAAGTTAACTTGGGACTATGATGTTTAGACCCTGGGTTATGAGCCTGAGAAGCGAAATGACCAGCGATCAAACTTTCCCAAATGGATGATAAGTAGTTTGACATGCAGCGTAATCTACTCCTTGGCAGGTCAATTAGGACAGTTTCTGAGGCCATCTTGACATTTCTGTAGGATGTTCATGAAACGAGTTACAAAAAAGGGCCACAGAACACATGTGCAAGTGCACGAGCTTATGTAGGTGGTCAGACGCACAGCTCCTGGAGAAGCTGCAGGGCAGGCAGGACCGTGCTCACCACAGTAGAGGAAAGAAAAACATCTGCAAAAAATAAATAAATAAATAAATAAAATTAAAAAAAAAAAAGCTGGGGA